>NW_009935974.1:2047-84622 GCF_000696875.1 Nestor notabilis
AGCAGATGAACCAGATCACTGTCACTGCTTTTCCATAACACCTGGGGTTCTCTTGGCAGATTTCTCTTTCCAGCATTCTCCTGACCCTCTTTTTAACTCCTAACTCTTCTTTACCAAGAAGAAGCCCCTTTCTAACTTTCTATGCTCCTCTCTGGAACTCACCCCTTATCCTGGCACTGCAAAAACACTGCGTCATGCCTATTTCTGACCTCCATCAGGCTTATACTGTGTAGGGGCTCATTAGTTAAGGCTGATAAATCAGCTGTGGGGAGAGAGGCCTCAGCTGAATTCCCCATTTCAAACCAAGAGAAGTATAGTCTATGTTCAGCTGTAGTGAGTGTGTGTGCGCATGTATGTGTGTGTGTATAAAAATAAAGAAGTCTGAAGTGTGATTATTCCCTTACTGCAAGTGCATAAATATCCTAGATGCTGCTTGTCCTTGAAATACTCTCTGTGGGTGTAGTTTGGCAGCTTATTTCCATTTGATCACTTTTTTTGTTGTTGGGGGTAAGGGGGGAAATTATGTTTCTATCTGCAGATATGAGCAATTAGTAATTTTCTGCTGGCATTAAATTTTCAGTGATATCACAGTCTGAATTTGAAAACTTCTTCCTCAGCCTTTGACTATTCCATCACAACTGCTACTTACTGAAGCTACTCTATGCTGAAGGGCTCAGCATCTGTTCTCCCATGTGTCCTTTGCAAGTTACAGCAAGTTACACACACCTATGAGGAAGCACCGCATGTGTCCTCTCTCTCATCTGCATACCTGCGTATTGCTTGTGGATTTTATCTTACTACATTGTACCTGGAGCCTCTTTGCTTCCCAAAGTAGTGGCCGCTCTTTCCAGTTGCTCTTCTGCTGGCTGGTTCCAGAAATGTGGATGGAGAAAAACCATTTTTCTCACTTCAATAATGTTATTTGTGAGACCTTGCATGAATCCACCAAACAGAAAACCTGCTGCCCCCAGCTCATTCCACCTAGTGCATTTTGAATGTATTGCTAAATGATAATTACAAATACGGAGTGAAACCCTGCTCAGTGGTAATGGAGAGTTTGGAGGCTTTTATCTGCTATCTGATGGGTTCTGCAAACAAAAACTCTTCTTATTGAGGTCCCTAATCTTCCTTCATCTCTTTTTGGCCAAATAGTTAAGAGGTCAAAGCTGAGAGATTTGTAAGTCTGGCTTTCCTGCTTTGTGATAAGACCTGTATAGTCGCAGGTGCATAGATACGCAAACAAGGAACAAATAAGTTAAAGTACATGCCCACATAGTCTTAACTCTGGGTCCTGGCACTTCCCTGGTACACCTGCAATGTGTATGTCTCAATTCATTTTTAATCTACAGAATTTATCTTTCTGATCACGAGAAGGAACAGTGTGTCTGCTTAGTTTTGAAATTCTTGGTGTACTTCACATCTCCATCCCTCTCCTGTTTCCTGCCACAACATGTGATGCTTTGCTAGTTGTTGGTAATCCCAGATATCGTGTCCATCTGCCACCTGACCGCTGACAGTCCATCCGTTGTTACAGACGTAGTCTGTGTAACACAGTACTGAAATAAGCTGTTTCTCTTTCTCTGATAATGCTTCAATTTGCTTCTAAGTGTACATAGAGGGTCTCTTCTTAAACCCTATGAGGTCACTGTTCCTCTTTTTATTCACAGCACTGTTAAACTGCTTTGTGTAATCTCCCTACTGCTCTGCACCTACATCCCTCCCAATAAATGCAGCTGACCCATTTGCAGGTATTTACTGCAAGCTATTACCAGCTTCAAGGCTTGGCTGGGAAAAGGCTACACTGGGCTGCTGTGTGTATCTTTGCCTTGTGTCTTCACACTTTCAGTCTGAGTTCCTCTGCATGTGTCTGTTCTGAAAGGCAGAAGGTAAAGTTTCCTAACGGTGGTCATTTTCTCCCTCTTTGAAGCAACAATATTCATTAGTAAGAAAATTTGACTAAGTAGTACAGAGCAGTTTTATATAGTTTAGCAAATAATTTCTAACACATTGCCTTAACAGCTGGATTGGATGGGGTAACAGACAAAAGTAACACTTTCAAACCATTGAGGAGGAAGATGTCCTGAATGAGACTTGTAAGAACAAGTCTTGCTCAATCACATTACTGAGGGAGTTTCTCCTCACATTGCAAGCATTGTACATGCTTTGTTTAAGCTGGGTTTGGCTCTATATTCTAGACAAATCAACCTAAACTGGAATAAAGGTAAGACGCAGAGTCAATCTGGCAGCTATGCATAGCAGCTCCTGGAATACAGCTTGTGGGCTGCAATATTAGTGTATACATGTAGTATTGCAGATATAATGCATCCATAGCAATCTCAGTAACCTGTGCTTTGGAAAGCAAAGAGAAGGACAAGAATACTACTGAAATTATAAAAGCAAAAGAACCTTCCCCATCTGCAAGAAATTTTCTGTTACTGTCCATTAATGTACCAGTATACTTATCAATAAATACCTGTGCTCTATAAATAACAAAACCCATCAGTCTTCCTCAATATTTCTAATAGAAATAGATGCTGTGCAAAAGACACTTAAAAGAGGAGATTAACCTTTATTGCCCTCCTGGACAAAGTTATTGTAAACATTCAGTCATAAAAAGAATAAATAGCAGATTCCCCCATTCTTGCGCTCTTTCACCTGTCTGCTTGTCTCTAGAAATAAAAAGTTGTATAATTATTTTTGTACCCTTTTCCCTTCCTGGAGCAAAATATACTTTATCTCACATTTGTTGCATTATATTACTTATAATGATATTTTGTCTTTGTGAAAATGCAAGTTTGATAGTGTATGTTCATAGTGAAAATCATCTGCTAGGGACATCAGGGTAAACAGAATTTAAGAGGGCTTTTTAGTGCATAAGTCACTGACTGAAATTTCCAGACTACTTTGTTCCTTTGAATGCCAAGAGTTGGGAGCAGAGGAGGCCCAAGAGATGCCTGAAGTGCTGTGGGTGGTTCTTATTTTTTGCTTCTGTTTTCAGACAGCTAATATTTGTTCATTTCCTAAACTGGTGCTTTTCTCACCTTGGACTGAAACCAAACTATTTCTTACTTTAAAAAGTAAGCTTATCAGTCTGACTCAGACAATGGAACATTAAGCCACCACCCATCTTTAAATTGCATTATTGCATAGGTTTAGCACAGTCACACTGCTTACAGTGAAACACTCAAACTAAAATTAAAAACAAAATACCCATACAGTTTACCAAAAGTAGAGCATGAACTAAATGAAAGTTCTAGAAACAGAACAATGTAGATTCTACATCACGTGAAGCAAAAAACCCTGCGTTAAATTGGCCATGCAAAATGGCATAAAACCAATAACCAATTAATTTTTGTGGACCTAAAATGACATGTTTTTTTGCAAGAGTATTACTGTGATTAAGATGATATCTGTCCCAAAGTGTGTCACTCCTATAAACACTAACTGTTCAGGATGGTGGGTTGGGTTAAAATATGTGAAGGTAACGGTACATGAAGCATGCTAATGCCACTGAAACAGTAGATCAGGAGCAAAACTTTTCAGCTGTTCTGGGCAGCTTTAATTCCTTATAGGAAGGAAGGAATCAGACAGCTCTCTAAAGCAAACCTCTCCAGATGCCCCTCTTGTGATTTGCTGTAACTTGTTGGCCGCTGCTGTCATCTGCAGGCTGTGCTGGCTCAGACTGTAAGCAAGTGTGCTGCCTGTCCAAGTTGTGACAGACTATGTTAACCATGACAAGGAGTCGGAGCTGGATGGTGTAAGAAGATCCGTGCAGTCTTGGAAACTGAAGCTTTCCTTTTGCAGTTAGTGCAAGGCATACAAGTAGATAAATGCATGCAAAGGACAACTTTATCAGCCCTTACACAATTGGACAGGAAGACTGAAATAGCCTTCAAATCCCAGAACATGATGGGAATAATGGTTAGTATTTCAGAAATATGTCTTATTAGTTCTTACAGACTCAGATACTGTGTAATCATCCTATGTGATAGAGAAAGCTGGGGCTTTCATCTGGATTTATTAACATGAGTTACTCATGGGAGAGTTCAAAAATCTGTCTGAATATTTAAATGTTTGAGCATATAACTGAGGACAGACACCTAACAATTCAGTCTACTATAATCAGCCTTGCACATCATAAAACAGAACTCTTCTTTTTTTTTTTTTTTTTTTTTTTTTTTTTTTTTTTAAATGGTTGTTAAGTCTAGATCAAAGGTAAAGGATTATGCAGGATGCCCAGTTTAAGAAAGTACCATTCAGGAGGTTAATGTAAAACTGCAAACAATAGCACTTTATGCTCAGTCTTATCTACTCTTTTTATTGTGTGGAAACAATGAGTGTTTAGAGCCAGCCATGCCAAACATCATTGAGCTCAAATGAAGGCAGAAGAAAGAAACCCTGAAACTGTGGGGTTTGTTATTTTAAAGTGGCTACCTACAAGTAGCATCCTGTTACTGTTTCTGATCGCTGGTTGTTCGCAGGCTTGCAGCCTCTTATATCATTTTAAACAGTAAGGTGCTACATACACCTGTCAGCTCTGTGAATCTGGCCCGTGTATGAAAGAGTATATACTTGGTCTTATGTATATATCAAGTATATATCACTTGGTCAATAGTGAAAGTGATGATTGGGTTTGAATGAAGGCCAGCTGCTCTGTATCCTCTTCAAATCCTTGCCTGTTCCACACACTGTGTGGTTCCCAAGACCGCAGGATTAAAAGGCACATAAATGTGGTATGACTTCATGTGCTTTTTATCCACACTTACGGAAATTTTTGCAAGTGAGAGCTAACCAGCTTGAATTTCTTGGGGAGTTTGAAAGAGCAGTAAATAGAACTGCTTTCCTGCTCTTGAAGCAATTTTGACTGCATGGTTGAGATTTGGAGATGATGGAACATAGCTTTGCCCTTTAAACAAGGTCTCTGATCAGAGTAAAAGAACATTGCCAGGAATTCCTCTTCTTCAATTCTTTGATTCTCTGTAGTTATCTTGTACTACTTCAAGATTTATGGTGCCTTCTGTAATGAGAGCAATCTTATATAGTACATGCAGCCGTTGTACTTTCTACACTAGAGACTAATCCAGTTTTTAGTCCTTTGAAAAATGCCTTCATGTCTGCCTGCCTCTTTCAGATCTTGGGCATTCAAAGTGTAAAGACCTATATTTTTAATAGGTTTTGGCTGGATTCCTTCCTGATGAAGATCTGGTAAGCTTAAAAAAAAAAATTGTGAACCAGATCCAGTCAGAAGACATGGTGGACTGAGTGTATAAATATGTATATGCACACCAGTTTTTAATGATAGTATGGAAACTATGTCAGGAAATCTATTGCTAGAGTAATAAGTGTAAGGACTGCATGAATAATAGCTTTTAAGTTTGGTATTACTGATTAGTGCTATCCTTTGTGATGATTCATTATTATAAAGCCTAATCGTTACAAGCTACAGTAGTGTCTCCAGCAACTTAGCATAATTACTCTGTTTTCGTCAAGAAAACATAAAGCCTGCCTTTGTCTGGTAATTGCTGAGTAATTGCTGAACAGTTATGTGTTTGTGTGATATGAAATAGAAATGATACCGTAATATTTTTTCTCTTCTTCTGACTGCCCTCCCCAGTGATCAGTTTCTGTTTTGGTTTTTTTTTCTTTTCTGGTTCACATATAGAATGAGGCTCCTTTTACTGGTGTTTTATTGGTACAATACATTGTGCTGATGCTGCTGAGTTTGTTGCCTCACATAGTTCAGCAATTAAGACCCACACTTGAAAGATTAAGTACTGTCCCCTGGGATTCAGTGTCTACCAGTTAGCAGTGCACTGGATTCAGATGTTGGTGAGCCTTGTGCCATGAAATGCATGTTCTTCTTTTTGTGCTGTGCCCGCAGTAATTGAAACTTCCACTGCTTTTGGGAGATGTTTGGTATTTAGGTATCTCTCCTCACTGATGCAGTCACTGGCTGTACATGTATTTTCTGTTGGTGGTTTTTTGTTTTGTTTTGTTTTTTTTTTTAGAGGGAGAAGGGGAGGAGGGTTGTTCTTGCATTATGAGTGAGCATACAGAGAGATTAATCCTATTTTTATAGGAAGTTTGGGAGTAGATGAGGCTTCCTAGATCTTGGTATCTTCTCAAATATCTTTTGTTTTTTATTGCTCTTTAATCTTGGGAATATTTTCTTTCACAGAATGGAGTCCAATTGTCTTGCATAACTCAGGTTATAAACCTATATGAGAGTAAAACACTGTTACAGAGTAGCCAGATAAGCAGTTAATGTGTAAGAGTATTTGTGGGTGTCATGCAGACTAGCACCTGTGTCCAAGGGTGGGTTATGAGGAGACTGAATGGAGCATGGAAAGGCCTGCACAAGAGTTTCAGTTGAAGCTACAGTATCTGGTCAGGGACAAATGCCCCTAAGACATGACTGAAACATCTTTCCCTGAGAGTGTGTATTCTGTAGTCTCCATGGGATTTTGCTCCAGTTAACCTCTAATTTGGGAATGCCATATGGTATGCTGCCTTAAAGGCTGATGCTTCCTCTGTATGCAGCAGATTTTGGAGAATCATTTTCACTAAGTGAGCAAGAGATGGAACACTTTGTATCCCTGAGACATTCAGCACTTTTAAAGAAACATATTGGGGCAGACAATAAACATTGCTCAAACACTGCTTTAGTGCTTTTTGCAGTACCTTAATACCACCATCTGGTGAACTGAAATCACGTTACAGCTTATTTGTACATTCTTTTCTGTAAGATAATGTGCTTGTCTAACAAGGTGCCGTGTTTTGACCAGGGAACTGAATCTCCTAAATAGGATTAGTGTGTACCTGCTGAAATGATGCACACTTACCTTGCCTTGTTCTCTGATCCTAGGTGGGTGCAATACAAGGACAACAGGAATACTTTTCTTGTAGGTAGGGTTTTGGTGCCCTATTCAGCCTATTTCATGCTGCTGAGCCATTGGAAGCAAAAACTGCAGCTCCAATTTCATCCTAAAAAACCCTATTGGTGAATGACTTGGAACAGTTTTGACTTATGCAGGTCTTGGGGGGTCTGACAGATTACTCCTATGCATCCTGATACTGTCTGTTTGTCTTATCTGAACTTTCAGACCTTCTGAAATTGACCTTGCTAATCTGCTATTCCACTTGAGTCTTGTATTTTTAAGGGCATGCTAAATACTCCACATTGATTAATGTCATCATAATGTAAACTTACTCATTGAGCATTCATTGTGCTCTGTTCTAATTCCTTTACGTGGTGCCAAAAATCCCCTTTTTAAGTGTTTCTTCATCAGTTATTGATGAATAGGGTTCTTAAGCTGTGAAATAGCTCTCCCAGACTGTCCTCCTGGTTCTGTTCCAGCTTAAACATATTTTAAGTTTGGAATAAAATATGATTATCCAACATCTTTAAAAAGAAATTGGATGTGACCTGAGCCTGGCATTTGTTGCTGTTGCTCCTGTCTCTTTGAATTGCATCCAATTCAAAACCAAGCAACTGCAGAGGACATTGGCAAATGCAGGAAAATCTATCCCGATAATTAAATGTAATGCTTAGTTTTTCCTAATTATAATATTTCAAAATCCCATAGTATTAACTCTCAGACTAATGATTAATTGTTCATAATTAGTAAGTAGCCCAGTGCAAAAACAGGGTTTCTTTTGCACTACAGAATAAAAGAAAGGAAAAAAATCTTCTTGATTCTTACCCTGTGGGGAAGAGTGTCATTATTATGAATCAATTTAGATAATTATTAACAAAGACAAGTTTAAGAACAAGGACAAATGTTGACAGCCCCAGTCTGCATGTTCACACTTCATAATAGTGTTATTCCTTTGATAATTTCTCCTATGAACAGTAGTGACCATGTTCTTCTAGCAAGAAATCCTTTGCAGCTGAAAAATGTACCTTCATGTGTTGCGACTGGGGATAGAAGATAAGGTCAGTCTTAAACATCTGCTTTCCAAAAGGTATTTGTTCTTTCATCTACCATGGGAGAAAAGAGTAGAATAGAGGAAAGGAAGATTGCTTTTCTACTGTTGACTGAATCATCTCCTTTCAGTGTTAGCAAAATATAATTTTAAAAATTTGAATTATAAGGAAATTAATTTTTCTGTTAGGTATTGAGACACACATCAAAAGTTACTGAAAAGACATTTGGGTTTGTCCAGTAAGGCCGACTTCTTAAATCTGCTTGTTCGCTATTCACTCAAAATCAATGATAAATAAATAATCCCATTAGTCTAAATATATTGGAACAGCTGGGCCTTATGGACATTTTATTCCATTGATTTGTTAAGGAGATAGGCTTCCTGATTTTCTAGTACTGCTAGGAGCCCTGTAGGAAGGGAGGACTCTAAGTTAAGTTTGAGCCATGGTACAATGGTAATATATATTAGTGTGATCCCTGTTAGCTATTCCTCTCCTCTTAAACATCTTTTTTTTTCTTTACTTTTCAAATTAATTTTCTCTGAAAACTTATTTTCAGATTTTTCTCATTGGTTAAACAGGAGTTGTAATCATCAGGCTAACCACACTTTGTATTTTTATTTTGTGTTTTATTTATGTACCTTTTCATGTTTTACTCCTTCCTAAAGTATTGATATGTTTCCAAGTGTGTGCATGTTGTCTAGTTGTTTTATTAACTGGTCTGGGCATTACGTTGTTTTTATTCATTCTGTTTTGTCTCTTTGCAAGTGGGAGTTGCTCAACTGCCTGTTGCTTGGTTTTTGTGTTTTTTTTTCCAGTAAAAGGTGCTTTACTGAAAGATGGTTATGAATGTCCTCAGCCTGAGGATGACATATTCTGTTATTTGCTCTTCGGTAATAGTGAGCTGCACTTGTGTGCTAAATGTAGGCTGAAGTGAAATTACAAGACTACAGAGAAATACTTTACACTGCCCTGTAACCCAATTCCTCCATCACCAGCAAATGTGTCTAATGGAGTGTCACTGTGTCAATGGGAAGCAGGATCCCACCATGTTGGAGAATTTGGAGAAGTTGCTCTTGCTTGTCCAGCATTGAATGGAAACTGTGAGGGACTTCATGTAGCTATAATATCCCAAGGAAGGACCTGAGATTTAAAATTGCAGATGTGGTTACTAGATGGAAAGGGAGCAAGAGTATGTGGTTCAATGTATCTTGGTCCCAAGTGTCAAAGAGTCATTGTTCGCTTAATCTTTCTTACTAGACTGAAGCAAAAACGAGAAGTGGTGGAGGTGATTTCAGCGGCATGTGGTCCTTTCCAATGACACATGTAAATGTTTCTGTGGAAATAAAAGGGTCATCTCAGAGCCTGGTGATACAAACATGAGTAATAACACATTTGGTCAAATATTGTAGTGTATAACTTAGCAAAGAAACACTGTATGTGTCTGTTACTTAAGCAGCAAACAGAAAAATCTAGACAAAGTGTTTTCTTGTACTTTAACAGTAGACATGAGTAATACTACGGGCAGTTTGTGTTAGCAGGGGTCTGGTCATATGGTAGTAACTGATATATAAGCTAGTGCTTCATGTGTTCTTTAAATCAACAACTAAACTGAGCCAAGAGCACCTACATATGGTGTAATACGTCCTCTGCCAAGTCATTTCTACCCAGATACCTGAGACAGACAAACCTGAAAGAGCAGCTTTGCTTGGCAGTATGTGTAGGAGGTGGGCTAACCTCTAGAAAAAAAGGGGCCAGCCCTTATTTTCTGTCCACTGCCCAGCAGGAGTGAGCAGTGAGGAGCTGCATTCAGCCTCTGATACCAGGGCATGGGATGGATGCTGGCACTCCCCAGCAAGGCTGATCTGCTAAATGTGTGTGTGCTAGCTATTGTCTGGCTGCACAGAAGGATGAGGGAGCTTTGTGTGATGGATGGCAAACTGCCCCAGTTCAGAACTTCCTATGGTTTGTAGGCAGATAGTATGGTAAGCAGTGTAGCTTGTTCTATATTGTTCTGTACTTTGCAATCTCTCCCCCATCTTGCAGAGACCTTCATATTGAACAAACACTTCTTCCCCATGTTTTCCCTTTCCCTTGTTTGTCTTTACTTGAGGCAGGCATTGCACTGTCATTCTGCTTGCACCCCTGCTGTGGCTTGTCCTGTGAATCATCCAAACCTGCTATTGACATCTGATCTTGTATAGTGGAAACAAGGATAATGGGGTAAGAACCTGACCTTGCAGAAAGTGAAACTCTTACTCCTGCCTCCAGTGGGACCAAGATTTAAGCCAAGATTTTTTTTTTTTTTCACTGCCCCTGTGTATTTTATTTAGCATGGTTGTTAAGATAGAGACCTCTATTTTCCTTCCCTGCATAACAATAGTAAGTGTGTAAAGGCAGGTAAAAACATTAAAGTAGGAAGATCCCTGGGGCTTGGCATAAGCATAATAAGCATGGCAATAGCATAAGAAAAATCTGACAAAGTGCATGAGGTAGTTCAGGCTGCTGAGCTCCTATTCTGCCCTCCAACATTTGTCAAGTTTGATCAAGTAATTAGGCAGTGACAGTGGGATTTATTCAGTACATGCTTTTTTGGTGGGTTGGTACCCTTAGCTTTGAACCATGGTTTTACAAATAGAGTTATGTAAGTGAACTAACAAGTAGACAATCACAGGTAATTAAACAAGGATTCCCACCACCTTTTTAAGTAAAAAATGGTTACATGGCACTTGCAAGGACTGAACACCCAGGCAAGTGGGGAAAATATCTATCCGTAAGATGCAGGGATTTTATAAAATATTATTTTTAAGGCGCTTTATGTCTTAGAGTGAATATATCTAAGTGGTACTGCTGCATATAATTCTTTCAGATTTGAATGCCTGGTTTCAACCTTTAAAGGTTTTATATAGTGAATTTATGAGATACCAGAGGCATCTGTAGACTCATTTACTCTGCACGGTAAAAATATAAAACTTGAACTTCCTCCATGGTTTAATGTTTTTAATAATAAGAGATCAGAAGCCTATTACAGGATCATTTCATATGCTGCATTTACTTCTTAATGGAAAGTAAAGAAAAGCATTGCACAAGGGTTGCATGTTTTACCGATTTAGTCTACTTATGGAATCCTTGTGTGGACTGATGGTACTCATTCGTCTCATAGCTATGTATTATAGTTACTGGTAAATGTAATGACCAGTACTCTTTTCGGTTTTGAGTGTTCAAACATAAACGCAAAATCATGCATTCAATCATTTCAGAGTTATATTTTTATATTGTTAATGGTTTCAGGTTCCTTCTATATAATAAAATGTTATGCTGTTTTTAGAAAGCAAAATAAATACTATATACAGCAGTGTTAAAGCTACTTTTTAAAACTCCTGAGAAAGCTTGCTGAAAACAAGTCAATAAAACAATTCTGCATTTGATTGCTAATCTATTTTGTTTTATTAAATGCTTAGTGTTGTTTTTCCTAATTCACTTACATGGTAATAGGTAATCAAGTAATGATCAGTGGCTTATAATTCAAAAATAGCTTCACTGTATGGAACCTTGAAAGCTAAACAGGACCCATCATCTGGATGGATAGGATATGAAAATACATAACCTTTTTTCCCCAAGAAACAGTAATTGTTGTGTTGGGAGCTGGTGTTTGACTTAAGGTTATAACAGATGATTTCTTTCCAGTCTGCTGGTCTCAGCATTTATGAAAACTGACTTTGGGACTGAAAACTCTTGGGATTGAAGCATACTTTAAAAGCTATGTGTCGGGGTTTTTTTGGTTTGATTTTTTTTTTGTTTTGGTTTATCTTTTTGCTTTTTTGTTTGTTTTTTCTTTAAGTACTCCTATGAGTATAAAACTTAAAATACTAGGATAGAGATCATTTGACTTAAGATGGTGTGGGGGAAGACCTGATAGCAACTTTCCAGTAGCCCCCCTTAAAAGGGGTTTATAAGAAAGTTGGAGAGGGACTTCTTAGAAGAGTGTATAGTGATAGGAAAAGGGGCAATGAAAACCGCAAGAGGGTAAGATTTAGATTAGGTAGTAGGACAAAGTACTGTGAAAGTGGTGGGGCACTGGAACAGGTTGCCAAGAAGTTGTGGATGCCCCATCCCTGGAAGTGTTTAAGTCTGGGTTGGATGGGACTTGGAGAAACCTGCTCTAGTGGAAAGTGTCCCTGCCCATGTCAGAGGCTGGAACTAGGTGGTCTTTAAGGTCCCTTCCAACCCAAACCATTCTATGATACTTTGACAATTCCTGTCATTTAGAAAACAAAATGGTTATTTGAGCATGCATCTCTCTGGCACAGCTAAGCTCTAGACACTGTTACCAACAGGATATTAAATGCCTTCTAGTGAAGGTCTAAGGGACCGTGACTCTTACAGTCTGGCGGGGGAGAGAAGAGGATGAGAAGTCGGTAGTGAATAGCAGGATGTGTGTTCAAAAAGCAACAGTAGTGAAAGACTATGGTGTTGCATCTGTGCTAAAGCCTTTAAGCAGTAATAAAATCTTCCAAGCACTGGAAAGCATAGAGTTGCAGTGTTTTTACTGAATACATGAATCTCCAATTGCAGGTTAGGTGAACAAGATGTGCATGCCTGTGATAACCTGATGGTATGCCATGTGTATACTTGCTTCCCTGTACTTAGGGGGTCTTGCTGGTGTAACAGAATATCTAGCAATAAAAAGAACAATGTTGTCTGAAGTAGCCTGGGCAACTGGTTAGCCTGCAAAGACACTTAATCTGAGTGTAAAATTTTCAATCACAGGCAGATTCCTTCCTGAACTCCTAACACTGAGGCTTTACATCAGCAGCCTACAATCTATTTGCTCAGAAAAAGTCAAATGGGAATTTACTTCTGAAAACTGACAAAGTCAGCTGAGGTGTCTTTTTATAGCTGTTACAGCTGTTTACCTGAGCCAGTGAAGGAGATAATGCACTGCACGTAAGTCAAAGCACAGATTTCACTTCTGGTCAGTTTAGTGGTTTTGTTTTCCCCAAGGTTAGAGCTCATTTGCTTAGCCTGAAACGTTTGCATCCAAGGCTTTACCCTACATACTGAAAGTTTAGTTTTCTTTGAGGAAAAGGAGATTATCTAACACAGCATTGAAATACTTCATCACACAGATAGCCGTCAGGGACAGCTAAACACATTAGTGGTGTGGATTGACAATCTGCAGAAACTTCCAAATGTGTATGATGAAAAACTAGCCACTTGGGTGGTTGAATTCAGAGATGAATTGCTCATCACTGTATTTAAACAAGGAAAAAGAAGAAAATATATGTGGCAAAATTCTGGTTTCCTTCCAGATGTGTAGCTTAGCCAAGGGTGCAATGGCCAGAAATGTAGGGAAACTGCAATGTAGTCTGCTGGGTAGCTATGTTTCTGTATGAGTGGCTGTGTGTAGAAGTGATCCAATATATCTTAATATTTATCTGTGTCTTTTCTGAGTTAGTTAAAGTTAGCCTTTGGCACCGGATGTTTTGTGTTCAGTGAAGGGTCTCTGGAAATTAACCAGGATGAAAGATGGGGTTGTATAGTTGATGCCCTTGGCTTCAGTGTGGCTGAAGTTTTTGACTAGCATCACCTGGCTGATTGTAAGGTATTTAGTGATACCTTTTAATTCCCAATGAAGGACTTAAATTAACATATGGGGAGCACAGATTTGTAAGTAGGATGGTAATAGGTCCTTCTAGAGCATTCTAGAGGATTAATTTTGAAACTATTACCTTAAATGGTCAGATGGTCCGATTTTTTTCTCTCCTCAGTGGGAAGAAAGAGTTATTTAACTTTATTTGAAGTTCATCCTTCAGCAAAACCCAGTCTTCTTATTCTGATAATTCAAAAGTATAGAGAAGAAAAATTCTGATCATGACAGGAATGAGCTGAAGATGGTCCAAATTTCCTTAAGTATTTGTGTCTACATCATTTAAAGATGAGGATTATAACAGTGAGACATCAAAATACTTCTCAGGGAAAAAAACCTAACAGTAAAAAAACCCCACAAAACAAAGCCAAAAAAAAAAAGAAAAGGGGAAGAACAACCCCAAAACAAAAAAAACCAAAACCCAAAACAAGATACCAAAGAAACGAACCAAACCCCAAAACAAAAAACCTGACAACAAAAATACAAACACAAAAAACAAGCCCAAAATTATTACAATGCAAAAGATGAAAATCTGAAGGAGGCCACTGAAATGGGGTTAGGGGAGAATCAAAATATGGTGGAAAGTTTAAAAACTATCATGTCTTGGTGTTTGTAAGCACTCACTCTTCTGAAGATTAATTTCTTTATTTCTTTGTTGCTCTCATAACTAAAATACAAAGGTGTACTATTAATATAATGCAAGTATATAATGGTGATATAATGCTGTTCAGACTTGAATGAATAGCAGAGAAATTCTATTATTGCTTGCACTGTGGCTGGATGTTAGTGAAGATTAAAGAGTTTTTGTGGCAAAGCTAGATTGCTGTTAACAAAATACCATGTAAGGCTTTAGATCCTGGCACCTGCAAAGTGGCCTGCCTATTTCTTGCTTTTAAAGATTCTGAACTGTTTATTTTAATAGTGTTGACTATGCTTCTTTTGGTCTCTCAAGCCTTGTGAGCTAAGGGAAAGTAAATGAGAAGTTCTGTTTTTTGAACTGTCATCATGGCTTAGGTTTTTGTTTTGTTTTAACCTACACCTTCAAAGGAAGGAAATGCCAGAAGCCTTGCAATATAATATGCATAGCTGACCTTTGGAGTTCCGGAATGCATTAGGAAGCAGGAAAGTACTTCAAGGCACAAAAGCAGAAGGTTAGAACAAGGTTTAGTAGTTCCAGTGGTTTGAGTCACTGGAAATAATAAATACTCTAGAGATAATTGTGCAGGGCTGCAAGAAAAGGCAGAAGAAAAGTGCAAATATGTCCTGAACCATTAAAGTATTAGAGCAATGTTTTCAGCATCACTTTAACTTTTTCTATTTGTATTGAACTATGAAGTTGAGTACCACAGAAGTAAATGCCAATTGTGACAAAAATACATAAAACAACAAGAGAAGGAAATTAATACCAAATGGTATTGTCCAAAGCTGTTAGATGGGAGTCAAACACAGTTACAGCATTCACTGTGTCTAATTCACCAGTATGGATGTCCAATTTTTTTTTTTTCTAAACAGTAGGAGTAGAATCCTGATTTTTATTAACTGAGGTTTGTGGCAAAACTCCTATTGATGTTAGTTTCATTACTGTCTTAAAATAGTAACACCTCATAATCCAGCAAGTGTGAGGCCTGATGTGCTGCTGGTACAGAAATGTGGAATAAGAGACAGTTGCTGCCCCCAGAGAACTTGCTGTCTAAACTATAAAATAGATGGTGCACTAAAGAGATTTCATATAAATAGCAAATTCCTCTATAGTGAGGAATGTGGGGCTCCAGAATCCCAGAAAGTGGAGGGAGAGAGATAATAAGAGTGTTCAAACCTTCACTGCAAAACTTTGAAGTAAAGAATCAGCAGTGGGTTGGGAGTTAACATCATCTGATTGGGTCAGTTCAAGAAGGCGGCTGCATACCTCCATCACATGGCAAACCAAATGGGAATGCTGATGGGGGGATCTGAGACTTGTCTGGCCAAGACCAAGTTTCATGGGACATATCCAGTGAGTCAGTGATAAATTTTCATTGTAATTAAGTATGTGCTGAGATGGGTGCAGGAGCTGCTTTTCTATGAGAAGAAATGCTCACTGCACTGCCACATTGTGTCTTGGGAACTGTGATGATAGCTGCTTGCAGCAGAAAGGGGAGCACTGAACTCCCAGCAATGCAGCTGTGGAGGAACATAAGTGGAGCTACCTGGACTTTGGCCCCTTAGCTGAAGGAGATTTATCTTTCATATCACAGTTTTCCCCAGCATTTCCTTTTTTGAGTTGTTCTTTCCCTTTCAGTAGATGTTGGCAGTCGGAAGTATTCTCACAATGTGTTTGAGCACTGTGTAATGCATTGAAGGATTAGAAAGGACCTTTCACTGTTGGATGGGATTGACTGGAGTTCTGTGGGTTTTCTGCCTGCCTTGTGGTTGGAGCACAGAGAATCAAGACTTGGGCACTTCCTCAGCATATGCTAGGAGAACACTTCTTGTGACTTGCAATTGTTATGTAGTGGAGAGAAGCGATAAACGTGCTTCCCATTGTAAATGAGACTTGAGACTTTGTTTTATCCTTAGCCAGAAGGGGACAGATGTCTAACAGAAGCAGGCAAACCAAGAAGTGGTGTTTGGTTTCCTCCCACTTTTTCAGGCTGCAAGGCCACCCAACAGGAGCTTTGCACTCTATACCTGAACTATGTTAGACGCCCGATCACTTAAACTGCAAAAAGATAGATACTTCTATCCAATACCTTTTCTTAAATAAGGTTCAAGCTTGCTGCTTAAAACCTTTTCCACCATCTGTTTTCCATTCATTTATGTGCCCTAAGCAGGTGCTTTATTTCAGAATGATGTTTGTTGGTTTGTGGTGGTCTTTGATGCAACAAGTTAGGTATTTGTTAGGCATGAAGTGTTCCTAATCTTTATTGTGATTTATTTTTTTTATAGCTTTAAATTCCAGTAACCTGTTGTACCCAAAGCACTGTCACTTTGTGATCCAGTCTGTTATGCAGAAGGAGAAAACCATACTCTTACTAAGTCTTTACTCGTGTACTGTATAGTTTCACTCCTATCTAAAAAAAAAAACAAAACCAACTTGCTTAGGTTAAAAATACATAGTAGGAGTTACAAAAAGCTGTTACATGGTACTAAGATGTCAGTCACTGCTAGGCTGGTATTTCTTAATAACATTTTGTCCTACTTGTAAATTGTGCTTTTTTTGTGCATCTCGCTTGTGGTTCACAGCCCCTGCGGTTTTTCAGGCACTCCCTGATGCTGTTGTGAACAGCACTGAATGAAATAACTTCCACACTTCATGATGCTCACAGGTGCATAGGTACTGCACTGAAGTGAGAGCTTGTGGCATCTTGCTAACATGCAGGCTAGTGAGCCATGAAACAGTCCCTGTGTATCCCAGAAAGATTCTGTAGTGCTAGGGGTGGCACACTTTGATAAGGAAAACTACAATTTGAGCATTTGGGCTACCTTCTCTTTATAGTGGCTCTATGCAGCTTAGCACTTAAACTGTCTGAAAAGTCACTCCAAACCTCCTTGTCGTTATTGCTGAGGTGCTCTTTGACATGCGGTTGTCTTTCCTTGCTTTCCTGTAACCAAGATAGGATCTCCAAAGTGCCTTTTCCACCGCGAAGATGTCGATTCTTGGGATGTGAGGGCACGCAGTGAGGTTGGCTGCAGCATTAGATGTAGACCTTAAATGGTGTGAGCCGTCCTTTTACTGGCAGAGGTGGAAGTGTTGGCTACTGTGCCGTAGCAGGGCCATGGGAAGCCCCCGTCTGTGCAAATCTGAGGATGCTGTGTAAGTACTTGTAGACTTGAACCAAAAGCTTGCTCTAAATGCTCAGTCCAGAGCTTCAGCTCTTGTAGCCTGTCTTGATATGGCCATGTGTATATCTTCAAGTTTATCTTAATGGTTCTCCACTGATTTCTACCTCCTGACGGATGGGTGGCAGTTGCCTGCATAAGTCTGTATTTGGAACTGTGGCAGGTGGTTAATCACTTACATGAAATCTTTTTATTTCTCTGGGTGAATGTCAATAACTGCATGGTTGGTGCTGAAATTTCTTCTTACTTCAAATTAGCAGTTGCCTGCAGCATGTAATGCAATGTTAAATGTTTTGCTTTTGGTTGTTTTTGGTTTTTTTTTCTGAGCCCTTTCAAAGGTATGATGAAGCATGGAAATTGTTTTTTCACAACTGGAGCAGTTCTTTCAGTTTCTTTTGGGTTTTGGTCACTTTTGGACAACAATGAAATTGTGGCTCACACTGCCACACACTATAAAAAGTGGGAAGGGGGCAGTGGCAGATAATATAAAAATGTGGTGACTTTGGTAGAGTAAATCAAGCATTTTTACTTGAGATCTAAAAGGTAAAGCTCACTTAAAAGAACTTTTTCAGACACTTAGAATCATTAAAATTCTCCAGTGAAAAATATTTATGATCTTCAGTTTGGCGCAGGTGGAAGGAATTGTATTTACTTCTTGTGCAATGCAATCCTCTTTGCTTGTTATTTTCCACACAGGGGATGTCTGCCAACTCTTAATTCTGAGCTGAAAATGATATCTTAATGATTAAGCCAGAAAACATACTCTTGAAAGATGGGTTCAATCTTTATTCCATTCTGCTGGGTTTATGCTTAGTATATGTTAAAAAAATGCAGAGAAGTCAGACTAGCATTGGACCTCATACTACTGTCAGTGTTTGACCATGACAGGTGAACCAGAAGCCTAAAAGACGGTGTCATAACATCCAGTACATCCAGCTGGATTAGTGTAGTTAAATTTATTTTGTCAGTTTAGCAGTTCACACTGTGGGGTTTTTTAAAAAGTAGAAGTAAAATTCAGTGGTGGGGTTTTTTGTTTTTCTTTTTTTGTTTTTCTTTTTTTTTTTTGGTGGGGGGGCGTTTTTTGGTTGTTTTTTTTTTTAAACCACCTAAAAAGAATGTAATATTTAAAAATAAATGTTTAAAAAATATCTACACATTTTGTACCATTTTAAGGATCCTAAGTAATCACATGCCACAAGTGAGAAGAATGCGAGTGCAAAATCCATTAACTGCACAACAAATACAGTTGTGAAATTGCAGGGATTGTATGTTTTGGCCTCTCCAGTCTGGCCTCTGGAGCTGAGATTGTCCTAATCCTGCATGTTGTGAGCGGAGTTTCCCACAGAGCTATGCCTTGATGGTGAATTTGCTTGGATTGAGATGTTAAGCACAATTTTACATTCCTGTTAGTTCAGTTTAGATAAACGCGATATTGCAAAGGATGTCTTGCGCAGTAAGGTGGGATGTTGATGTCACTGAGATGCAGTACAGTTTCTGTTGTTTCAAAGTGTATTATTTAAAATGCTTGGCAAATACTCGCATTTAGTAACAAAATGTTCTCATTTACTAGATAGAGAAGGGCTTTTGCATTAACAGATGAACTGTGAAATTTGCTTGGTCAACTTATGATGTTGCTTCCTGCCTTTACTGAAAGTTATCACTGTCTTACTAAAGTTAGCAGACAGCAACATAGCCCATGCTGTAGTGCATCCAACAACAAAGTCCAACATCTTAATTGAAAACTCTGCTTTCCAGAAATTAAAGCAGAGGGACAAGGCTGATGGCTCAAGCAGTAATTTTGAAATCACTGTACATAGTTTCTGGGACTTAGTTTTAGTCCAGCCGATGATGTTAACTTCAGGCATGCTTTTGTGTGTAGTAGGGCTGATTTAAAAGGTTAGGTGCAGCCTAGGGTGCTTAGCTGGGATTTATTTCACTAAAACCTGTTAGATTTCATTTGAAAATGAGGGTGGGGGTGTGTGTGGGGGGGTGGTGTGTGTGAAAGCTGAATATTCATGTAATCTCTAATGGGGAGTATCTGCTTCCTGAAGAGAATTTACTGATTAAATACGACGGGTTTCTTTAAGTTTCCATTTTCTCTTTTACTACCTTTGAACTGGAGAACATTAAAATGTTAAGTTCTGCCACATTCCACTCTCAGTACTTTTTTACTTTGAGTTTAGGTTTTCCCCTCTTGCTGGGGATTATGACCAAGCACTACTGTCAGCTGCTATGGTGTAACATGGGAGCAAGGAGATTGCAAGCCAAGGTGTTTGCATTTCTTTTATCCATTCTTGTCCAGTCTCCTGCTGTTTTAAGGAGTACCAAAAATTTGATTCTTTCGGGTGAAATTGCGGAGGGGGGAGGGATGCGTGAGGCTAAGCAGGGCTGAGGGAAGATGCGTTTATCCAAAGCTGAGCTGGACACTGTGGTGTTGCCCTGAATTTGTAATAATTGTTTTATTTGTCAAGCTCTGTACTCACGAGCACTGAAAACTATACGAGTGTTGGTAGCAGAAATAAAGCATTTTGTGTAGCTTTAAGGAGATTATTTTTGTTACAAAATACTGCTTACTACAAAATGTATTAGTTCTTTTCACTGCATCAATATAATTAGTTCAGTCTGTTAACCAGTATGTTTCATTTAGTACTTCCTTCTGCATTTGCTGACAATACAATTACAAAAAAACTACAAACCAACTGAAAACAATGCAAATACATTTGTCTGTTTGCTATTTCTTCTACAATGGCAGTTTGCCAGAGATTACATGCCTCAGTAAATGTCACTAAATATTATGTACTTAGGACTTAATTATGCCTTTAAGGCATTGGCCGTATCAGGGAAGAGAGTGGATAAAATTGCTTCCTTGAGAGCTCTGAGCCATGCTCTGCCTGAGAAAACATGAATGCTGGCTGCGTGGTGGGAAATCAAAAGGCAAGTCAATCATCTAATCAAGATGATGGAGCATATGTTCTTGCACACACCTTCTCAGCTCTGCTGATGGTGAGCTATCTCACTGCTGCTATGGACATTAAATAAAACTCTGTTAAAGCTGTGGCTGCATCTGTAGCCACAAATGGATGTCCTTTCTGTTCTGTTATCTAAGGCTAGCAATGGGAGGTAACCTTCAGGCTGTGAATTCTAAGATCCTAAATAATTCTGAATTTTCCTGCACTAAAACATAGTATAAATGGTAAATAAAAAAAGGCTCACCTTGCAGTTTTTTTGTTTGACATTTCCAACATTAACACTGTGTGCCAGGGGGACCAAAGAAGTGAGAGACTAGACTGGGATCTCACCAATCTCTAAAGAGGCTGTCAGACCCAGGACACAATTGCTGGCAGCTTCTAATTCTGAACTTCTTGAAAAGAGTATATATTTCATGGCATATTTATAAAATTCAGAATATATTCAGAGGCAACCAAGAGGGAACACAGCTAAATCAGGATTATATTGCACTGTAGATGTATGTAGGATGTAGTGGCTGAATAATTTAATGCTGTCTTTTCTGTCAACATTTTAGTCTATCCATTCTCCTTAGCATTTAATTCACTCTCAAAGGTTCCATTAAAAGTCCTTTCTAAAGTCAAGCAATTACAAAATACTGCAGATGTGAGTCAGTAAGTTCTATCAGTAGCGAGGGATTTCCCAAGAGCTGTATCTCATGTTAGGTAACTTTCTGTGGTTTTCTCTTTTTAGACAGTTGTTTATTAACAAAAATTGTATCTTGGTTTCAAATCTGCATAATCCACATTGTAAGAGCAACTGCCTAAAATGGGTAACTTCAGCGCCCAATTTCTTATTCCAGTGCTTCCTCATGGTTTGTAGTCCCTGCACTGGGTAGCAGATTGAAAATTCAGGGGCCACCTATGGCTGCCACCTTTTCTCTGCTATTAGTGTCTTCCACCTCTAACGTGAGCTTTCTCCAACTCACCTTTGCTGTATGTCTTTGCTCAAGCTCTACTCCTGGGCTGGAGTTTTGAAGAGATGAAAGTGGCATCTGCCCTCAATGGCACTTGCTTCCTGGCCACCAGTCAATGATTTATTTGCCTCACTGATTTGTGGAAACCTCTTTTCTGAGGGTTTAGGGGTACTTAACTCTGCTATCTATACATGTATAAAACCAGAGATGATTGCAGCAAATCCTTTCATCTCCTCTGCTATGTGTGTACTAAAACACATCTGGGCTGAAACGTTATAGCTCAGAAGAAGGTAAGCAATGTATGCTCTAGTCTCAAGCACTGTCTTGCAAACCAAAAATAGCAGACCCTGAGTTCTAATAAGTGAAACATCAAGAGCTGCTGTTCACATGTGCTGCTTGATTTTACCTTTAACTTCAATAGAGAAAATGTCCTAGAACTGTTATATCTTTCTTGCTGTAATATAAATAAAACACAATCTGTTCTAACTTACTGTCATCAGTGATATTTATATAAACCACTGGGTTTACAATGGTACATAATTTATTATTGAAATGAAATTTAATTGCACTTAAATATGACTTACTCTATGCCTTTTCACATTCTATTATAAATGCATCTTAGCATGCTCCCTGCTTGCAGCTAAAATAATAAATGATTTCATAATTTGAGTTATTGTGGGATACTGGAAATGGGTTTTCTGTCAGTACAGAGCCATTTTATGAACTTGTTATGGTGTGGGTATTCATTGCTTCCTCTCTTATTGCAGAATAAGTCTCTGGACAGTAGTATCTAGCATTTAAATATTTTGGAGGAGCTCATGTTGAAATGAGAACACTGAGGGTAGATATGAAGTGATGTTTTTGCCCAAGATTTTAGTTTGTGACACCCATTTAATAATGCTTCACTACGCACTTTCAAATGCATACCTAAATTCACAGCCTGGTTTTCTATCAGTGCTTTTAAAGCAGATTTTTCTATCTCTATCCTAAAGTATATCAATATGAAATGCTGCAATAGACTTAATAGGAAAACAATATTTGTGGTGCAATGGTCCTCATGAAAGATATTGAAACTGTGCCAGTTCTCACAGGAAGTATTCTCCCTGTGCTCATGTGCAATACAAGATAACACTTAGGCAAAAAAGATTTTTGATTTTCTAGATAGTAGATTTCCTTTGTAGTATTTTCACAGAATGTATTAAATGCTACATATCATCTTAAGTTACTAACCCCTTTCTTAAAAAGCAATAGCTTTTTAAGACTCGATGTGAAATACATGAAAGCTAATGAATTTCAGAGTTCAGGAGGGTTGCAAAACATTGACTTGTTATCCTAGTGCTTGGTGTGATCATTCCTTGCTTTCTATTTTCTTCTCCTATCCTTGTTTCTGTCTTATTCAATATTTTCTGTGAAAGTTGGGTGTTTTCTTCTCCATCTTTCAGTGTGTGGTCACATGCATTATTAACTACTTGCTATTCCAATCCTGCAACAAAAAAAAGCTCATGTATGACTGGACTTCTGCATGGCACTGTCATCAATTGTGGTATTGTGACAAGCATTAATGAATTCATCCTTAAATTTGATCTATTATGGGAGACCGTGTGAATGAGAGAGAAAAATGTGCATGACTTGGTATAGATACTATCCACATCTCATACGTGAGGCTATGAGATGTGTGGTTAATACTATAAACTTATCTGACATTGAGGGCTCAGTTTGGAAGTGATCTTATTTTCGAAGTGCTTCATATGTTAGGAAAAGCTTTTTTAATTATAAAGTGAGTGCATGAGTACTTGTCACTTCTGCAAATCACTTTGTGTAGGTATTGGAGTTATTCAGTGTCTGTAGGTTTAGTTGGTGCACAGAAAATCTGAAGGGCTGTTAAAGATGAGACTGTCAAAGAAAGCTAGGGGTGGTTTGGTGCTCAGGGGCTGCTCCTGGTGGGTTAATGCAGAGCCTGGAAAACAAGCTGGGACCCAATAAACCCTGTTGCAAAGGCAGAGCTGTCAGCACAGTATTGTGCCTGGGCATATGCACCAATCTAGCTGTGGAGCTGTAGCTTGCCTCTGCCTGGCATGAAGTGCAAGCAGAGGCAATTGTGTCATTAAGAATGTGGTAATAATTGCCTGAGCAATGTTAGCCTGCCTGCTGTTGACTTTTTAGAAATGTGCTAGGCTTGTATGCTCTTGGATAGAGCTTCCGAAATCATAAACATTTAAGAAATTCTATGTGAGGGAATCACTTCTAGGAAGAAGTCAGTATCAAGATTTGTAGTACAGACCTGTACAATCTGAGCTAATCAAGTAACCGAGTCATAAGAAATGGGTACTGAAAAAAGATGAAACATGCTTTTTGTTTGCGAGAAGCAAGTAATGAAAGCTGGGGCTGCTGGTTTAATTTACAGTTGTGTAGCAGTATAGTCTTCAGCCGGATTTCTTGCTTCTGCCACTGAAACTTCCTCATTTACTTACATCTGCTCCTGTTCTTTCAGCTTGCAGTACCTGAGTCTTTTTTTTGAATGGCTTTCTACCATATCCTTTCCCAAGACATCTGTATTTTATCATGGTTCTTTTCATTCTCTCCAGACATATTTCTATGCCAAGCAGTTCTGGACATCATTCTTCACTATTTCTTGGTTTTCTGTGCTTGGCTAAGGTCCTTCTCTGCCCGCCCTTTTTTCCTGCACTGCTCTGGTGTCAAGAAGGGAGGGTGGCTCTTGTCTCTTGATTACTTCTTACTATTGTAGCAGTGAAGCTGTTTTGGCACACACTTTGGGATGAAAAATAATTGGGCTCAGCAGGTAGCAGAAGGCAACTGCATTCAAAACATAAATTTAGGATGGGTCAGGCAAGTAAAAACGTCATCTGAATGGAATGGTTTGAGCAGCTTTAGGTGCAGACCTCATCCTTTCACCTAAAGCAATATTTGTAGCTTGAAATATATCTGTAGTTAACGATCCAGTTTCTCCTGTGCTTTTGACCATTTCAAGAAGGGTTAGGACTGCATTGCTTTGGGAATATGAACACACAAAGTCATGATTTCATACCAGGGCTTTTTACAACAAAAAAATAAATGAAAAAAAAACCCCCAAGCCAAACCCAAAAACCAACTGCTATGGTAATGTGATGTGATTTGTGCTGTAGATGCTCTGTATGAAACTGAGGATTAAATCTAATGCATTTCAATGCTAATGAAAAATGCACACTAGAAGTAGTAACAGGCAGCGGGTGTACTCACTGGATGAGTCAGTTTCCTCCGTATTCCTACCCATTTTCCCTGGATCTTGCATCAAAGACTCTTCTCTGGTCCTGTAATCTGTACCATTGGTACCACCTGAATACAAAATTGCCTTTTACTTTACTCAAGTGGTTTACATTTTAATTTCTGCCTGTTGGTGGCCATTGATTTATTGTATCTTATAAGATTTCTTTTTTGAGGATCTCCCCTTCTAATTCTAACCGAAGTGGTAGAGATGGTCACTTCAATTCATATTTGTCACTAATATAAATTTATATTACTGTGGCATTAATCTCATTAACAACATATAACTTACAGAAATGTCACAATGGTCCATTAATGTATATGTGACATACTAAGGTAGAGTTTTTGCTGAAAGTGTCAACTGTGCAATAAATTTCACCTTACCAAACTGATAAAAACAAGCTATTTGGAGCCACCATGGGACGCAGTATTACAGACTACACTGTCTCAATTTGTGCTAGCTGTAAATCGTAGCTTTCAATAGGAATGCACAAAGATAAACTCGGCACATTGTGTCAGCTAGTGGAAAATAGAAGCTATTATCTTTTCTTTGAAGCAGTGGTGACAAGGTCTGATAGCAAAGAGCAGCTCCAACAATATGATTAATAAGGTGTAAGGCCAGAAGGATCCATTGTTATCACATACGAAGCATAAAACTTCAACAGGTAAATCGTAGTTTGAACTAAACTGTGTCTTAATTTAAAAACTGGAGGAGATGGAGGATCTACCATGATTAATACAGCTGACTAACAGTGCTCACCATTAAAAAGAGAAAACTGTAAATCATGCCTGTGACTTAGAACCGTGACTAATTTTGTTGGTGACTGTGTGAGGTCTGCATTACTATTCCTTGTTCAGCTTTGCAGAATTAAACTTTCTTCCACCACACATGAAGGTGTTGACTGAAGTGACTGTGCTCTGTTGTCAGAGATTATCAGCAGTTCTGCTCTCTTGCAGGATGACAGATGCAGTCTGATGTTTTAAGTGGAGACTGCCAAATTTTTGCTGAGCAGAAAAATTGCCATTTTCACAGGAAAGTGACCAGGATTCAGAGGTGATTATTCTAAACACTTGTTCTATACCTGGTCATTATTAAAAAAATCTGAATTGATCTAAGTGAGTGGTTTTAATATTGATAAACAAGTATTGTGTCAGCATACTCAGAACACCTGTAACTGCAAATAATGCAAAGGATCTGCTAGGTTTTCGTAGTGTAATAGCTTCCAAAGTAGGGAAGAGGCTGTAGAAGGCATTGGAGGAGAAGCATCAGAGCCGAGAGAAGATCTTGCTGTTAGGGGAATTCTTGGAAGGAAGAATAGAAATAATGGGGGAGAGGAAGGGAAGTAGGATGCCTGACTCTTCTATTTCTTCTAAAACCTATTACAGAAAGCATTTTTTTCCTTTTGCCGTCTTGAAACAGAGCTTTTTGCTGTAACATATCAATCTGGCTTTCAACTTTGAATGTCTTCTGTCACACAACAAGTACGAAGATTCTGAAGGAAGTGATACGATTTTAGTGAAACAATGTTTTGACCTGAAATGTGTTGTTCCGGAAGCTTGTGGGGTAGGAAATGGTAACCCCATGTGGTAACGGTTCTTGGAGCTCTGCTTGACTGAGACAAAAATAGGTTTGGCGACTACCGTTTTCCTCCAGCGAGATTGTACTTTAATCAGGATGAAAGGGATCATGCAGCCAGAGAGCAGGATAATGTGACGTGAGTTTTGCCTAATGAGTGCAGGTTTGTAATCCTGGGCAGAGGGACAACTCCTGCTTACTGAAGGCACTTGTGAAGGTTTGGAGCAAGAGGAGACTTTTCCCTTGGCAAAACCAGTTCGGAACTCGTTATAGCAGGCTGTCCCAGATACTTCTAGATCAAGACTAAAATAAATGCCTGTATTCCTGCCAACTCAGTCACAGTACTGGCAAACTGGAGCTTTTCCTCTCCCTTCTTCCATGTAGATTCCCTCCCTCTGTCTTGTGTTGCGGAGAATAACCGTTTGTTCCTTTCACATTACCTTGTGGTCCTCTTTGTCCTCCCCCCAGTAGTGCTCTCCTGCACAACATTTCTAAGACCTGGACGCTCCTCCATGTCCATGTCAGCCACCAAGGGATAGTGTCACATTTGCCTCCAAATGTTCTCCCAACCCTCTTGCATTGTCAGCAGTTTTCATCTGGTATGGCATGTGTTTGGGTCAGTTTGCTGATTCAGCAACAACGTGCTGGCAAGGCAGGGGTGAGGGAGGAATAATGTACTTTTGTTCCAGTGGCTTGGCCTTAGGTTGGTTTAAAATACCATAAAAGCATCTCTTTAGAAAGGTGAATTTATGATTCTGGGGAAAATTAGAGGCAGAAGAGTACTTGGAAGGGAGAGATCCTATGTAGGAGGGAACTCTGACTTTTACTGGGCTTCAATACCTCTAGAAAGAGAAGGGGGGTAAGATATCTAAGTATTTGGGAAAAGAGTAAATAACATATCCTTTCGTCTCCCCAAAAACAAGTGGGAGGAAAAGGGAATGGTGATATTGATTGAGCAACTAAAATTAGTCAAAAAGTCTGAAACAGTTGTCAACTTCAATTTTGCATTACTTCAGTCTAAGTGGGAAATGATTTTACTGCTGCTTTGATTGCCTTTCTTGTTTGCTTCCTCTTTCCTCATTTCATCCATCTGTTGTGCCCTTTCATTCCTGAAGATCGTTTTTTCTGTTTCTTGTAAGAGTAGTGATCTTTTAGTGTATGATTATGAAATGCTGAAGATAACAAGGACCTTGATCTCTGCCTGGGGCCTCTACCTGTCTATAACGACATTTCCTGCGAGTCAGAGTCTGTCCAGACAAGGATATGTCTGCAACCAGAGCCTTGGTAATGAAAGATACAAAAATAAATCATGCTCACCAGAGACCTGCCTTAAGCTGAGACAAGGCCACTTCCAAATGAAAGCATTCACTTAGGCATGTGGCTACTGTGAAGTTTTCTGAGTGTTGGTTAAATTAATAACAGATGTGCCCATCTTGAAGGAATAGGGCTTGGTATAGAGGAGAAAGGAAATGTAATAGAAAACATCCTCAGGAAGTTCGGTCTTCTACAAATTATTTTCATATAAAAATATGTAAATTATGACTTTATTAGGAATTTTAAAGGATTTTTATCAGCAACAATAACATCACACATTGGTAACTAACAGGTATATATAAAGTCAGAGGATTTGTAAATAATATTACATTCTGCAAAAAGCAATATAAAAATGTGTTGAGGAAAATGCTAGCCAACAGCTAGGTCTGAGACAAGGCTCTCAACTCTGAGCTTTGTTTTAAGTCCAGATCCAGTTCTTGCCTTTTATAATAATAAGATTACATAGAAATCGACTTAAGTGTAGATGTGTCTTAGTTCTATTTGTTTTGAATCCTATTTTTCCATAATCATAACTTTCAGCCTTTGCTTTCATCCACCTTGATATTTGTAACAGATGCTTTCAAACCATGACCAGATTTTAGTAGCAAATATCTATTTGTCATATCTGAGTAGCTTATTGAATAAATTGTTTGATGTGCTATCTTAATTGGCATTTGAACTATGTTGTCAGCTGAGCTGGTTCCTGTAACCCAGCCTGCCTTCACACAGAAAATCAGCTCTGACAGAGCCAAAGCCCAAGGTATGCATATTTCTGGCTTTCAGCAAACTAACTTTCTGTCTAAATCGTGTCTCATAAAAAATCAAAACAGGCTGGCTGTTGGCATCAGTGCTGGCAATTGTAACTCACCTGCAACTGTGGGCTAGACCCTGAAAGAATCAGCATTATGCAGATCTGAAGCTGTGAATCCCCTTGGGGCCAGGAGACAGCCTTGTCCTTGGCCAGCTGGAAGGCAGTTGCTCCTTCTCTAACTGTCACTGTCCTGGAGGGGTTTGCCCCATGCTGAATGCCCTGCTGTGTGTAACATAACCCTCTTCCCTTTGTTGAGTACATTAAAGTAGATAATGTCTGCATTGTAAATAATCATGATTAAACCTTTCAGTATATTTAATCTACTTAAGTCATTCAAGAACTGTAAATTATGTTTTAATAATCATTATTTCAGTAGTAATTTTACGGAGAGAAATCTTACTAAATTGTGCCTGAATGTATATTCAGCTGCACCTTCTGTGTTTTGAATTTCTGATTGGGCTAGTGTGCTGAATGGCAGTGCTAGAGAAATGGCCTTGCTGGTAGTTAAAAGGACAACTCAGGATGTTCTCCATGCTGGTGCTACCCTGGCAGATATATGCTGTAAAGCAGCAAACCATGAAGAACAATACAGAAATTAGTTGGATATACTACAAAAAGGCAATTAAAAGTATAGAAACATAATGATGATTTTTTTACAAGTAAAAGTCAAGTGAAGTTATGAGTCTGCTGAGTGGGAGGCATTTGTTTCCCTCAGCCTTTGTTCATGTTCTTTACTACACTAACATTTGCAGTATGTTCCATAAACTCCCCATGTAACAGTATTTTAATCCCATTTGTCTTTTTCTTGAAAAGAGAAAGAAATATGATCAGTAGACAGGATGACAAGCTAAACCACTGCCTTCTAAAGCGATTTCAATAAAGTAAGGAATTGGGTGCAGTGTTATTTTAATGGAACTAAATATTTGTTGGTACCTTGTCTTAAGTATTAAGCTACAGTGCTTGCAAAGTGGTGTCCTTTGTTTTGGAAGCAGGAGCTGATGTTTGAGATGGTTTTGTTGTAAAAGCAGTTACAAATCTGTGGTCCTAAAGAATAACATTTGTTAAGTCATATACTCATTTTCTTGCCCTGTCAAGAAAATGAGACTAACAATACTGGCAAGACTGCTCATGATGCAAGTTCTGTACCTGGTGGAAATGCAGGTGGCAGGTCCTGGTAATGAAATTTTGAAGGAAAAACACCTGGTCTGATTTATGAACTCTTTAATTGACTGTCCTATATAAAACCATTACAAAGATATTAAATAAAACCTCTAGCTCAGAATGCAGAGGATTAAGAAATTGCCTCTTAATAACAAAACCATGTTACCTGAAGATTTTAATTTTTTTTTTCATAGCAGAACCTTAACTAATATTTCTAGGAAAAAAAAACTAAGGATAATCCTAAACCTACCAGTTAATGGTTATTCATAGTGTTAACACAAATATATTGTAAGGAGAACACAGGTACTGTACAAGAAATGTGTTTTAGAAAGTGTGTATCTCATCACTGGAAACAGGAGCACCTGAATTTTCTGTTGTTTACACATAAAGTTGTTGCAGTAGATTGTAATTATGTTGTGACTACCTGTTGTCTGGACCAGGAAAATCAGTATTAATGTTGTTGTACTGCATTGGGGAAAAAAGTAGAAATTTAGAATTTACATTCCTTTCTCTTCCTTTTTTTAGCATGAATTTTCACTGAGATAATATTTTCTGTTTGCCTTTTGAAGACCTTACAGCAAATTCAGTAAAATCTCAAGATATCAGAAATATTTTTTTTGTGATCCCTTTTGTTTGTTTATAAAACATTGCATAACGGAATTCATTCTTCCCAACTTGCACACTTATTTGAATGTCGAAATCCAGTTGCCAAGCAAAATAAATACAGCAGGGTAAGCTGCTGTGAAAAAACAAGACATCAATATGTAATTTCACTGAACTGGCAAAGTGAAATCATAATATTAACCTAATCATAGTTTCATAGGAAGCCAATCATAACATTATTTAAATATCGTAATAGATTTTGAGTCACATTAAACCTTATAAGATAAATACCTTTGTTTTTGCCACAGTGATGTATGTATTCTTCTTCACTTAGAGACGTTAGTGATTTATAAATCAACCAGCTTGTAGTAAAAGAGGTAAGGAAATCAGCTTTGTCCTAAATATTCTGTAATATACGCGGCTGCCTGGTGCAATGGCATGAGTGTCTCACTTGGGAAGTGGTGTTCTGCAGAAGTGCCTGCCTGCTCCTTCTGGCCTCCAGGAATCTAGGAATGGCCAGGGTGAGAAACTGGGGGGTGGGGGCATTGAAGTACCTGCACAAATGCTTTTTCTCTTATAGTGTTATACCTGTAGGAGCACATCAGGGTTTCATACTCACCTCAGAATGATTTCTTTGTAATAAAATCACCAGAGGGAGGTGGTCCAGCGGGATACAAAACTGTTTGTCACATTGCAACAAACCAACCTGAACATGCAGTAGCAAAACTATTTCGGCAGTTTTATACATATTAGATGCTGTTTTCTTTCCTTCTGATCAAATTTATAACACCAAAACCTGTTATAAACTGATCAATAAAACGTGACACAAAAACCACTAAGATTTTTTTTTTCTTTCTGTGGTGTTTTTTTTTTTGTTTGTTTCTTGTTGGGAAGCTACAGGTTTAGTTCTTCCAATTTGTGGTGGATTAACAGGGCATTGAGCAAAAGTAAGCAGAAACTGAATCGTTCACTCTGTTTTCAAAAGTTTGAAGAGGTATTACTGTTTTTTTGTTTTATTTTCAGGAGGTTTTTAAATGCTGATCTGGAGAAAACCTGTGTTCAGGGCTCTACAATGTGGTTTGTACCCTTAGAAGATAGCCTACTTTATTTCTGTAGTTATATACATGCATAAAAAAGCATACTATCTCTCCCTGTAAATCTGCATTAAGGGATTTTTAAGTCAAAATAAATATCGGCACTGTGACTTAACAGCATTCAAGCTCTGCAAGTGAAGTCTGAGATGATGATCAGAGTGTTTCGAATAATTAACCCCTTCCTGTGCACCAAATGTGAGCACTAGTCAGTGAAACTTCAGCATTTTTCCTCTAAAATATAACTGTGTAGATTACTCTTCTCTAATGAAAGTGCGTAGCCCTGAAGCCACAAGCGGGAAGCCCATATGTTACAATGCTCCTGAAGTGCTTCTTTCAACTGGGGAGTCTGTATGTACCAAAAGGAAGCTCTGGAGCTGAGGTTGCTGTGTTGTCCTACTACCACAGGCAGCTTGGGCAGGTGGTACCGACACAATGGAAGTCCGTTTTCCACAAGATAAGAGCGTTTACGGAGAAGTTATCATCTGAGGACTTTTCACGTTGTTGTAAATACACTATCTCGTTGACAAATTCAGTCAGGATTTTAAGGCACTAGGATTTAAAGGATATGTCTGTTCTCACGAAAGTATGCAGCATTGCTCACTGTGCAATGGGAGGGGGGGAAGCACTTAATCTCTTATTTCCTTTCCTGCTTAGCTAGTTGAGTGTGTAAAGCACCACATCTTTGATGTTTGTGTCCTGGCAGCAGAACTGACAAAGAGTGCTGTCTCTTGTGAGTCAAGATGATCTCATGTCTCACACATTGGCTTCCTGAGATTAGCAGAGCCTTAAGCAGTGGCAACTTGTGTAGCTGTAGCCCAGATAAAACTTGGCTGTTCACTGGGAGCTTTAACATGTGAGAAGGAAATGCTCGGGTTAACAGAATAACCAGAAACTAATACTCGAGAGGTTGTGCAGGTGGTTCTGCTATTCAAAGCACTAATGCCTTTCATATTATGCAAATCCCATTGTATTACATGAGCATAAACTGTATAAATATTGTAATTCCCTAAGTAATAGAAATAATGTGATTTAGTATGGAAGAGGTTGGTCTTAAAGTGATAAGGCACTCTATACAGAGTGGAGACCAGAATAAATGAACATATGGTAAGTCTTAAATTACTCTTCATTGTCAGCCACTAAACTGAAACTTATATTAGGATCTAATGTTTCTGTGATTTTTTTTGATTACTGTAATAATATAAAGCTCCATTTTTCTGCCTTACTGCCATAACCTGATTGTGTGTTATCCCATGAGAAATCTTCAGCTGCCATGTGCTGTCAGCTCTCTGCAAAGCCATGACACAACATGAAGTTTGCAAATTGAAAACTTTTCTCCAATGTTTCTTTGCATTACAGTGTAAGAAAGGGTGATGGAATCATGCCTGTAATCTTTGTAGCAGCAGACATGTAGTTTGCAGTTGAGAACATTCCCATGTTTTCATGAGCTTACAACTTTGTCAGTGAAAAAAGTAATTCTATTTTTCCCATAACTGGATTCCTCTAAGTGATTCAAAATACACTTATTTTATTTGTTATTGTAGCTCAGATTACTGTCACTGAAGGAAGAGGATGTTTTCTTATCAGAAAGAGATGAGCTGTGAAACTAAAAAATGACTGAACTCTTCAAATATGAGTACACATTTCTTCTGTAGCTACTGTGCCTCAGCACTTGACAACAGGTTGACAGCCCAAAACATTCAGTTGACAAATCTTTCCATTCTCTCCCTGACCCCTCCTTTCATGATTGCTCTGCAGAGTTCAGGCCTTGGCAAGCTGCAGCACCAATAAATATGGAGTTATGCAGCTGAAGGGGAGAGCAGGCAGCGCAACAGGCACCAAATATGAAATGCAGATTGTCAGGTAAAGGACCAGGTGACCAGGCATGTTTTATTCAAACTATAGAAAAGGGTCTGGGATTTTGTCTGGTTTTAAGATACTAGGTTGCTTTTTCCTAGGATGGAGGCGGGGGGTGGGGGGGGTAAAAGGGGGGTGGGGGGGATAAAGGGGGGTTATGACACAAACCCAATAACAACAACAAATCCAAACAAGCAAAAAAGCCCATGAAAGCAGTTGACCAAATTAATCTCCATAGTCTTACTTCAGGCCACCAAAACTCTGCTCTCAATTTAATTTTTTTTTTTAATTGGCCATTAACAGAACTATATTACCCTGTGGGTCATACAACAATGAAGTGTGCTATTTGATGTCTGTTGCCTATTTGCTTCTCCCTTCAGGTGAATTAGCACTATAGGTCTACATGCAGGGACACTAGAAGTAGTTAAAATTCTACTACTGTAATTATATGACAACACCTGTAGTAGAGAAGAATAGGTTCTTTGGACTAAATATCTCTCGTCCCTTTTGTAGAAGTTATGGCCACTTCACAGCAAATCATCTCCACTAATGCACAAAGGGTGAAGCAAACTATAAAGACTTCTCAGGGAGTCTTTATCCTAAGGAGGGAAAAATTATTTTTCAATGAGAACAATTAATATTTTGGCATATCTGGATATAAAAAGGTCATACTAGGTCATAGTAGGAAGTACTACGAGGTCATACTAGGAAATATCTAATGTTTTTATTTTTAAAGTTATTGAAGTTTACAAAAACATTGAATTTCTTGCTCTAAAATAATTAGTTATATGTGAGGTAAAATCACTAACTGTGCTAAATTAGAAAGAGCCTCTGAATAATTATGTTGCTTTAGAAGCTGTATTGGTTTTAGATTGCTTTGCAGTTTCTAAAGGGGTCTGAACACTTTCAGGGCAGTCACCATCAGTAGTGTTGAGCATTTCTTAATGTGTTTTCACTCTTTATGAAGCCTTTGTCCTTCATATCAAGTTATAACAGAGGTGAATTTTCTTTAAGCAATGCTCAGTAACTAAAGGCATAAACTCCTCTTTTATTGTCTTAGCCAGAGGAGATGTGTGACAGTTCAGGTCACTGTCCAAGTGTGGAGTAATGCACTTCTGGAAATGACTGAAGTGGGTTTTTTGTTTGGGGGGGATTTAGTGGTTTGTTTTTTTCTTTCTCCTTGACACCTTCATAGTTAGTTGCTCAGCATAAAGTAACTCAGGTTTCGTCCTTTGGCAGGAAAAGAAATTTTATAAGCAATTGACTGAAACCTCACATAGGAATTTATATTCCTTTGTGGAATATAAAAATCAAACAGCAATAAATAGAAATTGCCCATTGCAAACAAAACACCTTTTGCTGTCTTAACAGCAAGTGTTACCTGTTCCTGCAAAGTACGGCAACTGATTTCCATAGAGGTGCAAGGGATAAGCAGGGTTTACTTACTGCAGCTTAAATAATTAGCATTTGAGCTTTGTGAAGTTAAGTATGTTAAGGAAGTATAGGTTAATGTACAGAAAAATGCATCAATGACTGTGAAATGCTTAGATACACTCCTAATGGCAGATACATGTAATTCAGATTACTGCTTTATCACAGTGCTACAGATCCTTATTTTATCTCAGGTGACTCATTTTTGACAGCCTGAAGGGGTGGATTACTTTTACAAACCCATGTAAAAAAAAAAAATTTAGTTGAAACATGGATAAAACCCCTTTACAGTACTTAAACTGTCAGATAAAACTATCAAAAGACTTTTTCATAAAGTTATTTTAGTTCTAGACTTTCATTCTATTCGTTTTTTATAGAACCACTACCAAAAAAACCATCATTACTTTCTACCTTATCATAAATGAAACTAAACTTCAGGGTAGGTCAGTGAGTGGGCTACTCAGGTGCAATCAGAGCAGCTGTTTTATGTGGGACAGAAAGCTGGGGATTATATTATCTTGGCTTAAACCTTTGCAGGATTAATGATTTCAGTGTGAAGTCTGCATGTGGAGGTGACTGCATTTATGTGATGGGCAAGGGAGTTAGCGTGTGTTCACTAAATTCAGATTAAAGTCCCTCTCCAGTCAAACGGGGTCAGTGGGTCATTCAGAACAGGACTCTACTTCAGGACTGCTTTGTCCTCCCATGGAGGAAACTCTCCTACCATGAACTAGGAAGAGTCAGGAGAGAAAACCTGCCAGTCCTGCTAGGTGGTTTAATGATGGATCAGTGATGGATTTCCGCAGCTCTTGACTAATTTTCTAGAGGGTATCAGAACATGTCTGAGGGTGGTCACACGTAACCCAGCACTTGCAGGAAACTTACAAGATGTACTACTAGACAAAAAGAAATATATGATTGCACTAAATGTGAACAGTCGCAAATGGCCAGTCCCGTGATATAATTATGCTGTAGATGGTGTTCCTTGCAAGTGTGCTATTTAGTAGCCAGGTTTGTCTGTCTACATCCTAAATGTTAATTGCCTACTTGAGCAGCAAGTCTGCTGAGTCCTTAGGGAGTCTGTAGCTTCGTGTTGGATTGTTGGGTGCTCTTCACTCTGATGAAGAAGAAAGTGTTTTAGAAAACTAAAAAAACAAGTTGATTTCCACACACCCCCACCCCAGTCATTCTGAACATACCCTTATTGATACTGACCACAAACTTGGTATATTCTAACAATTGACTAGTCTGTGCACGACAGAATCTGTCCAAACAAGTGCTTGAGATTTTAAAAAAAGACTATAGTGGTTTGCACACTTGAGACATGCAGCTGTTTCCTTGTTTATCTTCAAGAAAAGATGCCTCAGACTGTCACTAACTACTAAAATCCATTTCCAGCACAGTGAGAGGATGTTTTAATGAATGAGGGTATTGTTGATGGTGAGGTTGTTCAGAAACTCTGCTGCAAATAACTGAGGAAATTGTCTGTCTCGGTTAGTCCTACCTCTCCTAACTTTCGAGCATAGTGACAGTTTGAAGAATAACAGCTTATTAACAGCTTTGCTTTGAGTGCAGGGTGGAGTTCAATGAGGAAAACAAACCTGAGTCTCCATAACAATCATGAAGCCAAGAGGAGAAGATCCAATTGGCATTTCAGAAAAACCCCAAACCCAGCTTGCTTCCTGAATCTCACTGTAAACTACTTTTTGCATTTGTCCCATGCAAGGTGACTGTGGTGCTTGTCTTTCTGGTTTTGGACCATTAGTCAAGAATGGCTTGCTGCTTTAGATTTATGACTTACCTGCTCTATTTGCTTTGCATTTTAACACTGATCTAATTACGTATCATTATCAATTGACTAATTTTGTTATTCTGATTTTTGTTGTGACTTTGATAGCTCTGTAACGTTTCTCTCCATATCAGTTGAAATGGAGACCAGTTCAAGCTAAGTGATGGGTTTCTTGAATGTTATCGGCTTCATTATTGTACAATTCTGAGAAGAAGGTACTGAGGAAAACTGTTTAAGGTGACCAATTGATTCAGGTCTGTAAAAACTTGGAGCTGCTTATACACTGCAGCACACCTTAACCTCATATCATACCTCATACACAGGAGAAAGCAAACTCTGGAGCAGATCATGTGGTGGATCCTCTTCCCTAACCTTGGAGGCTCTAGTAAATGCTCCTTTCCTTTGCACAATCTGTCCCTATCCCAGTTCCCAGAAGATGTGAGCTTGGCTTACACTTTTGCTCCCTTTGCAAGGCCTTTGTTCTAATAGGGCCCACTCTTGAATGTAGTGATTTAATTCAGCTAAGGTTTCAATGTAGTCATGGTCATAGGTATGTAAAAGCTTTATTTAAATAATTTAAAATGTATTCTGTGCTTTGTGTCAGAGACTTTGGCATTGCTGCTAGCTGTGTCCCTTGACACTGAAGAGTGGAAGGAAGTGCAAGCATGTGAACAGTGAGGGTTGTTCTTGCCCTGAAAAAAAAATCTTAAGTTTGTATTGCCATCTATTTGTGGAAAATGCAGTAGAAATATATCTAATTAGGAAAAAGCTGTCAGTCAACACTCACATTGGCAGTTATGAAAACTGAGCTGAGACACATTCCTTTTGGCACAAGCACTGAGAGGTGAAATGAGCTGAACCTATTCCTGGTGTAACATAGCTGATGATTTTGAAGGTATGGTAGGGATCTGTCTTATCAACCCTGAGCTGAGGAGCAGGCTCACCAGTACATGCTTGGTGTCTGGTAGGTAACAACCTCCCAGTGGCAGAATGATGGTATAATCCACCCTTTTCAGATAGTGGGAAGTGTGTTAAAATGGATACATATGGTGGGAATACTTCGAAAAGAAGAGGAAGCAGGAGAAGATGCTGGAGGGTTATAGGGTGCCTGTGCTGTTCACCACATGCCTGTGTCTTGGTCTCAGGGCTGGCAGGGTCACTGACAGCATAGCTGCGGGGGATGTGGCCCTGTGTGATAAGGCGCTGTCCTGCCCAGAGGGCACACAGCGCTGCCCAGCACAGCCTGTTGTCTTCTGCTCTACAGTGTGCACAGCTCCGTTGTACATTCACCAAGGTGCAAGTTGTGCTTGGTGTTTGTAGCCAAACTTAACTGATGGCAGTGTCGTGGTTTAAAGACAGCTAAAGCTGAACACAGGACACAGAGGAACAAAATGTCAAAGAAACCAATGTCCTACATTCGGTGTCCTCAAAGGTGACTTTCTCTGAAATATTCTGTTCTTTGGTGTGAAAACCCACCCTAGCAAAAGATCATGGGGCTCTTACCATTGACATTTTCTAGTCAAGCAGGGATTTCCTTTGAAATGCTTCCCAGCTGCTTCAAACAGGATAGTGCTTATTGATTGCATCCTTGTAAGACAGGCATTTGTGTTTCCTTTTCCCATCTATCCCTTAGGAGAGTTTTATTTCATATATGAAGAGACAAACAGAAGCAAGAAAAGGAAAGCAGGAGACAGGGAATTCCTGTGGAAGATTAAGCAGTTACTTACGCAATTTAAATTAGACATTGTAATAAATTTGTACAGGAAATGAATTAGGATGGGTAGCTTTTACGAAAAAGAGATTGGTTTTCAGAGTGCTTTTTATTATTTGTTTCACTCATAGTTTTAATCTGTCTTCTTATATTTTTTAAATCTGCACAGGATTAGTTTCTAATTAATTCAAACTGCATAGATTGATTAGTGACTTTTAATCTTTGATCTCTCCTCCCCCTCCATCTGAGGACTGTTTAGTTCATTTTAATTTTTTATATAAATATCAGGCAACAGTACGAGCAACAAAAAATATTACTTTGCTGCTTTTTCATGTTGTCAAAATGTGTTGGGCTTTTGATGACTCACTCATACTGCCCCCCAATCCATTCCAGTGCCTCCTAGATGCTTATGCTGCTACTCTTAGTTACAAAGCCCTGTTTATAGATGTAGGGTATTATTACTGTCTTGGTGCAAGGTGGAGTGCTGAATTACTTTGAGGAAGCAGCCTTATTGTCCACTGAAGTGCATCAATCACCTTGAAACTGCAGAGAAATTGCCTTAGGACTGTAATAAGAGTGGCTGTCCAGTCAGGCTTTCCTGGTAATGTTGCCCCATGACAGTGATGCTGTGGCCAGCTGGTCCTAGTCATACATGCCATGCGAGGGATGAGCAGTGCAAACCCCTTGGCTCTGTTTGAAGCACTGCTACTTGCCCTGTGGCTGTATTGATCATGGCTGCAGCACTCTCCTGTGAGCCACGGCCTGGGTGAAGTTGCTGCTTTCCTCCTGGATGTGTTCATTTGGTTTTGGGATTCCCACTGGTCAAAGTGCAGACTGACCACCTCACATCTATACTCTTGTGTCCTTGGGCTTTTCATCCAACTTCTTACAGGATTGCTTTAATTTAGGTAGATAAACATGACTTTATCTGCCATCATATCAGATACAAGAATGCTCTAATGTGGCTGCATCTGGAGTATTAGTGCTGTTTTGTCCACAGCATGCCCAAAAGCTCAAATGTCTTTCGACAGCTTCTAAACTGTTCATCCTGTACATGCCAGGATTTGGGCCACACGCATTCAGCTGGCTTTCCAGCCAACCAAGGGTGAGCATGGGTTTGCTGGAGGGAAAGGATGAACTAAAATAATCAGCTGTCTTTCTGGATGGTAATGCCCAATGTTTTTAATGTCCTTTTTCTGTTACAGGACAGCTTTGTCATGTAGAGGTATGATTGCATAATGTCTGTTTAACTTTGATATTCTGTGCTGTAGTTGTGCACTAGTTTGTGGTCTGGTTTATTCATCATTTTCAGTAAAAAACAGTTGAAAGGAATATGCTGCTTACCAGCATCCTTCTGCCACCACCAGTCATGAAACTGGAAGCTGCTCTTGATCCACTGAGCTTGGGTTTCTGCATAGTGACCCGTATTTTATATCCAATGGACCTGTATATAGCATAGCAAATTGGAGCTGAACTTGGGCTCATCTACTGAATGGATTAGAGCAGAACATACTTCTGTGACAATACCACCAACCAGGTCATCTAAAAAAAAAAAAATGGGAATAAACCACATAATGGCATGTATCATTTTTCCTGTTGATCTAATTCTCATTTCTTCCTGTAAGTGCTTTTTTAATTTCCTTGTAGTATTTTAAGATATTTAAAAAACAAAAATACCTTTTCAAACACACAGAGAAATGTCGGGTGGCTTTGGTAAAGCAGAAGATTGCAAGTTAACACTAAGAAGTTAAGGGTTAATTTTTTTTCTTTGAACACACAACACATTCTTTCAAAGTTATCCTGCTCTCTCTGTGAGTACAGCACCCCTATTGACATCAATTGGAGCTTAATACAAGCAGATATTGTAGAACAGACTTCAAGGGAACCTGTGCAATGATCAGAGAAGAGAATTTAACTTTCATAACTTAGCAACTGCGAAAATAAAAATTATATACTGGGAACTCCACTTGTATTCAGAGCCGACAAGAGCAGTGTTACAGGTACTCTATGGCCTGATTCTGCTTCCAGTGGAAAGAAGAGATATGGCATTGAGCTCCAACTATCCAGTTTTAAATAGGGGCTTATAATATCAAAAAAGCCACAGGAAATGGCAGGAGGCTGGTGTGGCTCTAGCGTGAAACAGATGTTATCCTTTGGGAAGAGCATCTAATTACCTCTCCTGGACAGAAGGAAGCCCCAAAGTCTGCATGTCTGCCCATTTATATCTGATGTTTTAAAAGCCATAGGGGCAATGTTATCTCAATATATTTAGTGGTCACTTTATCTTGTCAGACCTTACACTTGATGAGACATCATTAATTTGAGTTACTCAAACTTTCCAAAAGATCTACCATTAAATCACTATAAAAGTATAAAGCCAGCAGAAACACAGTGAATAATGCCATGTCTGTTTGGGTAGCACTATGTTAGTTCTGACTCACACAGGTCAGATTGGTACCTCAGCAGCACACAGACCTGCTGCCCATTACTTGGGAACCAGTCATGTGTGTCTTTTGCACGTTAGTAGCAGAGGAAACGGCATCACTGAAATTCTTGCAAAACTTTTAGTAACTGTGTGCAAGTCTTATGAAAGCGTGGCCTCGTAACGAGCCCCCTGCTCATAAGGTAATCAGTGCAGGATGTATTTGACTACACACTTCATGCAGCTTCTAAGTGTTCTTTAGCTGGCTTTGGAAATTGCAATCTTGCATTTAAATCCTTGGGCTGTGGAGCTGCAGCAAGCCTCCCTGGGGTGCAGGCATGCCTATTCTCCCATCAGTACATGTTTTTAATGATGGTGTTTGACTGATGCATTGTTCACATATTCAAAGTACAAAAATAGTAGTTGCTTAGCAAGTGAGTAATGGAAAATCACAGTGTGAGTGGGGTGTGTGACATGTCTCAAGAGCCTACAGCTGGACTAAACAATGCTGGAGAGAGTTTGCTTATCCCATGCTAACTTCAGGCTTGTGGTTCTCGTATTGGGTTGACAACAGAAGGCAGGAAAACAAACCTTTGGGGATGTGACTGTGAGGGGAAACTCCAAATGTTTTCATCCCTTGCATTCAGTGTGACTCTGACCTGTGTGCTGGTGACCCCCCTCTGTCAGCTGCCACTGCACTAGATGAAAATGGAGCTGTACTTTTTCCCCCCCCATGCAGTTTCAGCAGATTGTAATAACGGACAGAAATACATGTTTCCTTTCAAGATAAGAGAGAAAACAAACATTGTCTCAGCTGTTGCTGGGGGTTATAGTCAAAACATTGTTTCTTTATCATTTGGTAGAAACAAAGCTGGTAAAATACTGATTTGAGAGTTGCTTGCTATCTATCTTTGTCATTATTCATAGCCACCCCCTCCCATAATGCTACAATTCTCCAACTGCCATCTGTCACAATCCTCTGTGATTTAAGAAAAAAATAAATTAAAAATTAGTCACAATATTATGTACAGCATCTGGGGGTGCAGTTTGCTATTAATTTTGATAGCAAAATCCCACAATGGGTGGAAGTAAAAAATAACCTTTCTCCTATCATGTAGCAGTGGATAGCTGGATAAATGAAAGTAAGATACATCTGTATGTAAAATACACATCAATGTATGTGGGTATTTGAGCTGCTTTATCCTTTCATCTTTTTATAGTCATTGGAAGAAAGTAAATTTCAACAGGCTGTCATTAATACTACAATTCGATGGCTGATTAACTTACTGTGGGGGAAAAAAATCAGGATATCATAGGTTTTGTAAGCATTTTGAAAAGTACACAAATGTAAGTTGGCTTAATTTTTGCATATTCTTTCTGAAAATAAAGGTGTTTATTATCATGATCCATTATCACTCCTGTACATGAACTGCTGCATGAATCAGGATTTCTGTTGAGATGGGGAGAAAAGACTTGAGACAAAAACATCTTGACCAGAGTATCATCTGTAAAAAGTGTGTATGTTCCTTTAATGCAGAAATCCTTCTGTAAAGAAACTGGCATAGAAAGATAGCAGTTGTAGTGCCATCTTTGACAATATATGAATATAAGCATTGCTTTATTTTTAGACTAGATTATAATGATAAAGTTATCAGTACTGTGAAGCAGATGCTTTACACTTCTAATAGTGTAAATATATTCTATACTTTTCTAAGAAAAATAGAAACATAACTATCTACTTCAGTAAAACAAAAACACAGTTTACAGATGGTTTTAGTTTCCTTGTAGTGGTTGATCTCTTATAAATTTCAGCTTGACAAAAATGATTATCAAATATTTAATTTAAAAATATTTGATAATAAAATATTTTTAATGTGGACTGTTGCTGTTGGTGGAAATGTGTGGTTTTGCCTCTTTTGGTCTCTGATTAAATTCTGCTGTGAATAAAAAATGGGTAGTTATGCATAAAGGTATCCAAACCCATAATTTTTTGAAGGCCGTTAGAACCAGATGTGCAACTGCTTTTGCTGTAATAAAGCCAGTGATACAGATTTTAGAATTAGTAGATACAAGAATCAAGGCCATAAACCTTTCACTGATGCCCTTATTACCTTGTGGATTAAATCAAAATACCTAGCTCTGAGGCCCTCTCAATTTCATCTATATCTTGTGGCTGAAGCCAAATGCCATAACAAAGGGGTTTTTTTGGTTTTTTTTTTGTCTCCTAAATCATCTCAGGTTACCAGAGGAGGTTTCTTATATTGCACAGAAAGTGAAGTTCTTCTATCCTTATAATGTATATCTATTCCATCAAATTAAAGGTACAAAAAGTAGAATTATTCCAAAAACCTTGAGGGTTTAATCTAGGGCAGATAACACATTTATGTTTAAGCACCTAAAAGTGACATAATAGTAGATACAGGTTAACTCTAGCAGATAGTGAAAGTAGGTTTGTTTTGCAAGCCAGGAAAACATGCTTAAAATGTAAAAGGTAAATTGAGATTGAACAAAGGTGAAGAAATAGTTCATTTGTCTTTTCCAATGTGTGTGGCTTAGTTATAAAGTAATAGGCATATTCAGTTTTACATCTTTATTATAGTCACTAGTGTATACATATTAAATGGAAATATATTGAAGAGAAAACATCATTCTGCTTAACATGATTTTTTCTGTTCAGTAAAAGTTTGTATTGTATATTAAAAATAAGCCAAGTTGAAGGTTGCTCAGATCACTCATCAGACTCATTACTCTAGAAGCAGCAATCCTGCAGGGTATGCTGAGACATCACTGCAGGTATAGCAGTCTCTAACAGTGAAACCCAAACCAAACTCTAGGGAAGTGCTGATGGTTGAGGACATTGAGTCCATAGAAGCCTCCAGAATCGAGGTAATTCTGGCTTCAGCAGGTCAGTGTCCAGATGGGATGGTGCTTTGGGCTTGGAGTTTTCCAACTCCAGCCAGGAAAGGCTGGCTTTCAATGAGTGACTGGTGGCTATCCCTGGAGAGGAGCATTCATGGGAAGTAACAAGACACAGAAGCATCTGGGAGTCCAGTTGATAATAAAGTGTAATGGGGACAATAATGAGGTCAGGCCTGGGCAGGGGGGTAACTTATGTTTGCTGCTGGGCGCCCTTGCTGAATTTGGGATGTGATGAAAAGTGCTGTTTACCATTTACTGTGGTCTTTTTCAGGGGGGTTGTTTTGGATTGGTTGTTTTTTATTTGGTAATTCTGAAGCCTCCTCAGTTTCATTGCTGCCCTCTGCTCAGCATTCTGGTTTGGGCTTTCTGATTTAGGGGTTGTGCAGTTTGGCCACATGTTACTTTCTGAGATAGGAAGGATGTTTCTCATACCCTTTTTCCTTTTGTAACTGAAATGCAGACTATTGAACGAAGTCTCTTGACTGCAGGGGGTAAAGGGAGAAATCAGAAATGAAAGCTTCTTTAAGAGCTAAACTAGTTTGTGATTTTAAAACAAAATAGAAGTTGTATTATTCATCTTTGCATTAGAAACCAGCAGAGACCTGGCATCTCTTGGGTAGTGGAAGTGCTTATACAGTGTATTTGGGGCAGATGTGAGCTTGCTTACAACCCTTGCTCCAAGCTGAAAGAAAGGATTTGGTGCATCAAGTATCCCTTTGATTAAATTTCATTTAATCACGAAGGATGAAAAGGCAATAGTGTAAAAGGCTGATTTAGAGGTTTTTTGGTTTGGGCTTTTTTTTCTGAGCATGGTAGAAATCAACAACAGGAGGTTCTTTTGCTATCCACTTCAAGCTCCTTGTAGTGAGCACATGAACACAAATCTTTCTTTATCAGAATGCTAGTATTATGAACTATTACTAACGGACTATTCTGCCCGTGGGTTTTCTGGTTTGTCTTTCTTTTGGTGGTGGTGGGAAATGTTTGGAGAGGCATTTGAGTTTACTTTTAGGGGATGAGTTGGTTTGGTTTATCTGCTTTGGTTGTCTTCTGTATATTTCTTTATCTTTTATGACCACAGGCATGTTGTTCTCCTATGCAACTTACCAGTTGTTACTCCAGCAGTGCACAAGCCTTGTGCCTGCTGTATTGGGCTCTGAGAAAATACTGGTTTTGATAGCTCTTTTATTGCTAACTCCTATGACTCCTGGAGGAGTCCTGGGTTTTTCTGGAGATTCTAAAGTAGGTGCATGCACCACTGATGTAAGGAGTTATGCTGATAGAGGATAACCACTAGTACTCTGATTTCTGTGAATGCACACGCGTCAGAACATGCAAGGTGTTGATCTGCAGTGCCCTGAGCTAGGAAATGTTTTGCCTCGTTCATTCTCACATGTTGAGTTTCTCTGCTGTACTTCAAGCGCTGTCATGTGAAGAACAGTCCCAGAGAGCCACAGAAGTATGTATGGCTCTGTACAAAGTACCTGTGCAAAAAACCCCTGACAGACTCTGGGAAACAGCTGTTCACTTTGCAGCCAGAAGCAGTATATACTTTGACCAAAAAAGGAGAGTAGCAAAATGAATTTTTTTGCTATCAGCATAAAAATCTAGTTAGGTTAAAGGGTGGGAATATTGCAGTCTTTATACTGTATGAAAAGTGTCATGTTGCTTCTTCATAGAGTAGAAAATATACTGCAGAAGTGCTATACCACACATTAACAGGAGTTACAGTTAATTTTAAAAGAAGAAATAACAGTGAATAGCCCTCTGCAACAGAGAATTATTGCTTTGGGTTCAGGGGCAGCAATTCCTCTATCACGCCTTGAGCCAGACTCCTCACCACGTTCCAGGTAATGGGGTTAAACTGCAGAACTGCAGGAATCGCTGAGGCCAAATGAGGAAGATGTTCTGCAATCTCTTCAGTCTGTGGTGAGGGCCAGAAAGGGGAGAGAAAAGAGGGAGCATGAGGCAGACTGGAAGGTACTGTACTTTTTGGAGCAAGGTTTTGCTTCTCAATCTCTGTAATCAAGTATGAGCCAGCTGAAGTGTATAGAAGTTCCATCTACTGCAAGAGCTTGACCCCCGCAGTGCTGGGCTCATCAGAATGTTGTCTGACTATGTACTATGTAAAGGTTTTCCTCAATTTGCCATTGAAATCAGATATATAAATATAGAAATGGACCAATCAAATACCATGTGTTGTCTGAAGGGCTGCACATCCTTGCAGAAGTGGATGGATTACACCAATGTGTTGCCACAGACTTTTCATCTCTGGCCTTACTCATGTTTTGTTCAGGATACACAAAATCTCCTTTCAGTCCCTCTGAACTTGAGCAATCTCTGACATGCTGTTTTGTATAAATTGACTCACTTCTCCATATACTGTTTTTGTAGTGAAATTTCTAATGTTCTGCAGAACTACACAGCAAACAATGCTTCCTGGTGCCTCTTCAACACATGAACTGGAATTGGAAGGGTTGTGTTGATTGTTGGAGTAGTTTTGTTTTGCTTTTGTGGGGTTGTTCTGTTTGGTTTTGTGGGTTAGGCTTGTTGGTGTGGGTGTTTTTTTGGTGTGGGTTTTTTGGGGGTGTTTTTTTGGTTGTTTTTTTTTTTCGGGGTTTTTTTTTCGGGGCGGGGGGGGGATATGTTGGTTGTGGTTGGTTTATTTGGTTTTCCCCTAATGGTTTCATAGGTATTTTGGAAAGATAAAGCCTGTCTGTACAGGTCAGATTTGGGTCACTGGAGTAGTGTGATTTTGGTGTAGCAGGCAGATGTAGTATGGCCTAGGATTGCTGTGTTTCCTGTTGATTTGCTTCCATCTTGGAGGGGCAGTTAATTATTTAGAGGGTCAGAAAACAACACCATAACCTGATGTTTATAGGACTTGCTTGTAACAGTCTGACTCAAGAGACACACAAGAAAAGTAAGAATTCATTGGACCAGGGTGGAACAGCAGGGTATCCCGGTGCTTGTGGCCTTTCCTGCAAAGGAAAGAGGTGAGCGCAAGTCCTGCGAAGGAAAGGCTCTCCTTGAATCCAGGTCACTCAATATTGGATAGTGCTTCTTGTCAGTTTCTATTCAATTAAAATGGAATCTTCATCCCCTTTTATTTTCCTTAAAGGGGTGGGGTGAATATCACCCAAAATGGAAACAATGGGGTTTTGTTTGTCAATAAAAAATTGAAAGCTTTTCCCTTTGGATCCATCTAAAAGGTTTGTTCATTTTCTCAAATCAGGCTCCACACTAGCAAATTGATTACTGACACAGCCCTGTTCAGATTGTTTTAATTCAATGTTTGTTTGTTTTCACAAGTGTTCTTTAACTTTTAGTAAGGTGTTATCTCAATTAAGAAAATTATTCTGAAGTATAAGGATAAAGCGACTTTATCATCTCCATAAAAAGAGGCATTTTATTTGGTGGTGGTTTGCCTTTTTAGGTGAACTTGTAAATGCGTGGGGTTTTTTTCCAGCAAAACTATTAGGTGAAATGTACTCAATAGACTTCAACAGTTTGGCACTCCTGACACGTAGCCCAGCCTCTTGAACTGAAGATCGTCCTTCCTCTCTAGACATTTCCTTTACACTCATCAGCAAAGCTGAATCAGTGTTACATTTCTTCTGTGTGTTTCCACCCTTGTAAGACTAAGGTATGAAATAAAAACCAGCACATACTCCCTGTGGTATGTGGATGAAAGAATGTCTATCACACCCGTCTGTGCCAAGGGTTCATTTCCGCTGGATGACAACTGCGTGAAGAGTTCCTTTCTGATGAGAACTATAACTTCTGTCTTTAGAGTTTCTTTTAGCATTGATTTTCCGTAAGATATCTTCCACTGTCAGCAACCAGGGTGTGTAGAGGTGGGATCTTCAAGAATGGAAAGGGGTATGGAAGCCCCCTCTAACCATTTTCTGCAGTCACTTAACTGGTTACTGGGACAGCTCAAGGACTCATTTCCATAAAGTAAATACTAGGTTATCTTCCTCTGCCCATGTGGAGGAGAAGCTAGAAGTATGGGTGGCATTTAACTTTCTTTTGGTGCCAATTATATGTGTTATTACAAGTGAAGCTCGCAGAAGGTCTGGTGCATGTACACACAGCCTGACATGTTTCTGAAAGTACTTATTTAGTGTTTTTCCTGCAACAGTAAATCTGAATCCACTTACTAGTAGTGTAGTCACTTTATTCAGAATAAAGTGAGCTCTTTAAAAGGTTTAACTTTGCTCTATTTATATGCCCTATATGGTGTAGAAGATCAATTTTTGTCTCCTGATAAAAGGCACCTATGTTAGAATATAAATGATGTTCATGGCTTTTGGGTGTGCTGCATACAGATTAGCAGCAGTTCCTGTAGCATATGAAAACTAGAGAAAATACAAGCTTTGCTGGAACCATCTTCTGACTGCTGCTTCTTTTGCTATATTAGGCTTTTCTACTTCTAAGCTTTGCAAAATGTGGGTTTGCAAAAATTAAGACTATTTACAAAACACAACCATACCATTTTTGAGGGTAAAACTTCTCCATGGATAAAGAGGGTCCCTTGCAGCATATACAGTAGTGGAGGATATGGAGGTGAAAAAAGATATCTGTGAAGGAATTTTACCTTCTGAAATTGCAAAGTTCCTCAAGCTTGGTAGTGGGGCCAAGATTCAGAATTGTACAGGTCCTTCATAATGTTCTGCTGCTGGTGTTTAAGGGTGGCAGTCAGGCCAGCAGAGCAGTATTTGGTGTTAGTTGGAGGAAGCAGAAAGAGAAGAGACTAATGAATATTCAGATTTGTCTTTCTGCTACATATATACTAGTATATATTCAAGAGGAGACTGCTTTAATATTTAAACATGTAACTGGTAATGTTCCTGTTACACTCTGTTTTCTATCTTACAGAATTAGAAAAAATAGTCAAATCCTATTTCAACATTATTTAGAATATTTTATTATGAAAGTGAACAACATTTCACTAAAAAACTTTAGTGACCATCTAGAAGTTGAATATTCAACTTGATAATACACAGCTTTCTTCTTTACTCACAAATGATGCTCAAAGCAAAAATGTCCAAGTATTGTGTATTTGAGGTAAAATTAGCTGTGTCTCTAAAGAATTCTAGAAGATAGAGGCACAAATCTGACTAATTTTTTGTGATTTTATATATAAAGAGAACATTGTCACATCCTCAGATTTCATATCTGATAACAGCAATTTATCAATATTTCATTGCAACTTAAAATATTTTCAGTTGACAGGAACTGTAAAACTTTTGCTCGCTCCATCCTTTTTGCACAGTTTCTTTATTAGACTATGGTCTCTGTGCAGTAGAGAGCTGTGTCTTTTACAGTTATATTGCACTTAGTTTCAGTTGTACCTATAGGATGCGAAGAATGGGAAATGATAAGACTTTAACAAGTGAAACTATAATGTCTGATTAATATGTGTCAGTGGAGCAGCTGGGATCTGGTGGCTCTAGAAGCAGGAACTGCAGGGGTGGCTGTTGCTCAGCCCCACTATGGTATGGGACTGATCGCCCCCACTATGGAGAAAAGAGTTCTAATATAATGCCCTCTCTGACAGATTAACTGCTCCACTTCAGGATGCATCTAGTAAAAAGTTGGAGTTCACTGAAGTCAGTTGTGGGTATCCAGAAGGCCTGTGGCTATCTGTTTGGTTTGCTGGCAGTTCCAAAGAACTATATGGAAAATGAGCAAGTGTGACTTAGTCATTTTGCCTGTTTTTGAAAGTGTTCAGCAAATCAAAAGTAAAAACATTTAAGCATTTCCTTTGGATTTAAGCAATTTAAAGACTTTATAATTTAAAAATAAGCAGAGGAAATGTCAAAACAAGTCACTTGGTGTTAAAAAGTTTGTATTTCAGTGTCAGGAAGCTTTTGGGATATTTTTCTGCTTTCTTTAAAAAAATAACACGAGCAACTTAGCAGAAGTCTGAAGCAAGTTACTTAAAAAGTTTTAGTGCAGGTGCATCTGCAATTTTTACTCCCAAAGAAATGTTTGCCAAAGCTATTTGCATTGCTGTAAGACCAGTGTGTTTCAGATTAGTGTCTTTTACCTTCTGCATCTCAAGGAACTGAGATTGAGCAATTCTTATCATGTTCTCCATCAGCTGGTGCTGCTGGCAAAGCCCTGGCAGCAAATTCACCTCCTCCTGGAGCTGGCAGGTGGCATCTAGGTTGCGGGGCTGCCCCAATTTGAGCACGGATGGAGTGTGAAGTGTCTTGCAAAAAAGAGAAAGAATGCTTCCTTCCAGAATGCTTCCTTCCAGATCCTGTAAGAAGCATCTCCATAATAAGGGTTTCTCCTTCAGAATAAGTTGGGTTTTTATGAAGATATTTGCGTTCTGACATTCTGTACACGCGCACACACACATCTGCTTTTTCCTGGGAGTTTAGAGAGCCCTAACTTTGTATAAGAAAGATTCAAAGTCTCCTCTGACTTGAATAATTCTAGCATAAAAGTAACACAGCTGTGTTTGAAAATAGGCCAGATGAAAAGAGGCTCTTTTCTTCTTTCCTCCCTGGTGCATCTCCTAAGGCAGAGCAGGAAAGGGGCTTGCTTGCAGCAGGCAACCAAGAGCAATTTGGGCAGAAAAAGGGGCTTGATTGGTTCCAAGTGACCCCATGTCCTGGTTTCATCTGAGGTAGAGTTAATTTTCTTCATAGCAGCTAGTACGGGGCTATGTTTCAGATTTGTTCTGGGAACAGTGTTGATAATACAGCGATGTTTTAGCTATTGCTGAGCAGTGCTTACACAGAGTCAAGGCCTTTTCTGCCTCTCAAACCACCCCACCAGTGAGTAGGGTGGGGGTGCACAAGAAGCTTAGGAGGGAACGCAGCCAGGATAGCTGACCCCAACTAACCCAAAGGATATTCCATACCACATGATGTCATGCTCAGCCTATAAAGCTGGGGGAAGAAGGAGGAAGGGAGGGATGTTCAGAGTGGTGATGTGCGTTTGTCTTCCTAAGTAACAGTTAAGCATGATGGAGCTCTGCCTTCCTGGAGATGGCTGAACATCTGCCTGCCAATGGGAAGTGGTGAATGAATTCCTTGTTACACTTTGCCTGCACGCACAGCTTTTGCTTTACCTATGAAACTGTCTTTATCTCAATCCACAAGTTTTCTCACTTTCACTCTTCTGTTTCTCTCCCCCATCCCACAGAGGGGAGTGAGTGACTGTGTGTGGCTTAGTTGCTAGCAGGGGTTAAACTGTGACACCTCACTGGACCCTGTAGCTTCAAGTCTTTGTGGTCTGAGATACTGTGGCACCAGGCTCCCCTTGCAGCACAAGGAGTTTTCATAATGCCTGAGTTTATTATAGAGGGGATCTCTGTTACAATCTCTGTATAATATAGAGAAACAGGCTTAGTAAATGGTAAAAAAAAAAAAAAAAAAAAACAAAACCAAAAACAAAAACACAAAACCAAAAAAAAAAACAACCCCAAAAACCACCAAACAACTAAATCTACCAATAAGACATCAAGAATAATAACAGAACAGAGTAACTGTTTCACTCCACAAAAGATTACTGTTTCAACAGCACACTCAAGGCTGCCTTTGAACAAAATTAAATGGAGCTGTAATAAGTTTTAGTTATCAGTTCTAAATGGTTTTAAAGTTTATTGATTAAACTAGTAATTCGTAGCTACATGAAAGTATCCAACTTGAAATGAAATATTACTGTGTTTGTGAAAAAATGTTTTTCTTCCTGTTTTTAAAACCTGAATGTAATATCTTCTCAGATTTTTTTACTTTGATTGTTGTGTGATTTAAACCACCAGCATGTGGCTTTAATGCTGATTTGTTTTTAATGATAAGTGTGTTTGTAAGTTTAAGACCAGATGTAAATCAGAAAAGCTAGATCATGAATTGTCATGTAAAAGATTTTTATAGTCTACAAACATGAGCACAACTGTGAAATGCAGGAACTATTTTAGAATAGTAATTTGTTTTTTGAGGGGAGTAAAGGCTCATATAGATTCAAGATGTTTTAGCAAGCACTCTCTCAATCCCTTGAGTGACTCCACTCCAGGAATAGCCCTGTTGCTTGCTTTACGAAGTGAACTCACGTAGAGCGAAATCTGTGGAACTACAACCATTAACTCCACTACATTTCTCTTGAGACCGATTTTTTTCTTTCTTTGTTTTTTAGGCTTTTTGCATTTTTGCATTAGAGCATCATGTATTGAAAGAGCTGGGCAGGGACCAGCTTGGCCCGGTTACCCAAATCATTGTCCGCTGAGCAGAACAGAGAAGAGTGTTCCCCATCGGTGTTAGCTGTCAGCGTGGGCTGGGGGCAAGTGTATTGATTCTTTTCTAACACTTGCTGTGACTCTCATATTGTATTTCAGTGTATGGCAAAGTCAGTTAAGATACTTTACAGCTTGTAACATGGATTGCATTCAGCATGCACAGGCTCTGAGCTCAAAAGCAGGACAAGCCCCATTGCTTTTAACAGTTCTGATCATGCAGGGTACTGGGATGATGGCTCTGTGGGGAAAATGGCTCCATGTTTAGCAATGCAAAGGACATATAAAGCAAGAATGGGATGCATTTCAAAGAGGCATTCTGCCTAATGTTTGTTTGAAACCCACAGACTGACTTAATCAAAGAAGGAAAAGTGAATTGAATAGGTTCAGTGTACTTGGAGTCAGTAATTAACTATTGGTTTTCTGACAAGATTGCACTTGACAGCCAAAACCTTTGAATAGGAGCAGAAAAGAGAAACTAGCTTGATTCAATTAAACTGCAGAAGTGCCTGTCTCATCACTGTTGCTGTTAGGGAATTGGGAGTCAAGGTGGGCTAGAAAAAACAGGTAGAGCTGCTATAATGCTCCTCAAAGAGTGGTAACTTCATCTGAGGAGAGACTGAATGCACTTGCCACATTGCTTGTCTAAAGGAGAATTAAATCTATTAAGGGATAAGCTTGAGAAATGGACCCATGAAGTGCATTTTTCCATGATTATTCTTCTGATTATCAGTTATGTTCCATAGTGAATAAAGCTAATAAATTGTACTGTAATCTGAAATAATGTGAGCAGCTCAATTTGAGGTCTTGGAGCTGCATGAGCTGGGAGGCAGCAGAGCATGGCCAGAGGCTGGGTGCTGCAGCCCTCAGCTGCTCTGATGCCCTAGGCAGGGACTGTTTTGGGAAATGTTACGTTGCGCTGTCTCTGCTCCCTTCTTCTCTTCCCTCTGCACAGCTCCTGGGGCAATGATTTCAAAGACAGTTGTTTCTTCCCTCATAAAAAGGGAAAAACTTTTAAATCTAACAATTTTGAAAGGTAATTCTTCATGTTTCTCATCCACTCCTAAGTTTACTCCTAAGTTAAACATCAGGGGTATGAGAAGCAGGGCTTTATTAATTAGAGTTCTAAAAATACAAGGCCAACTTGTAATAGGCATTTTGAATTAAGTCACAATTTTCTAAAGCTAATACATTAATCTGGGGTGCCCTGCCATAATGCAAAATTTTATTTAATACTTTAATCTTTTGAGGGGTTATTTTTTTGCTTTGCATAATGTCCCCAAATGGGCCATGGTCTCCATAACAGCTGTGCTGAAGTCCAAGCTGAGGTGTTGAGGTCAGGCAGGGCAGGAATCAGCATGGACCTGTGTATCCATCCCTCTATAGCCACAACAGCATCTGCCCTGCACGCTCTCCAGTGGCTGCACTATCACTTTTTGTATTCCCTGTGGAGCCTACTCGTTAATGTGCATCAGTGAGACTGAGAGTTTTCTTCCCTGCTACTGAAGGTTTTACCATGGTGATGATTAGGGAAACTAGACTTAGTGAACACATTAAGTGTTACTGCTCTGCTACTGTTTCTTGTGGTGTTCCCTTTCTGTTTCATTAGGGCCATATCCTACAAAGGGATCTACCACGGTGCATACCCCCATATAGATATATAGGTGGGTTTTGTGCACATTTCTATATGCCTACAAACCTTTATATATTTTAAGTTTATATATGACAAAAGAGAAAACATAACAAATCCTGTAACTTCAGATACTTGATGTGTCTAATCTCTGTAAATATGCTGCATTATTGAAAGAAACTTACCATTTTCTGGTGCTCGAACTAAAAATGGTATGTTTTGTCATTGGTAAAACTCAGTTCATACAGATTGTACCTTGAGTTTCTCTACAATGGAAATGCACAGACAATAAGGTCTTTTGTGTTCAGTCTGGCTGAAATGCATTGAAAAAACTGTATTTCCTGGCCTTCATTTCTGCTCCATTACCAATGCAGATGCACTCTTTGCAGTATGGTAAATGGCAATGTCAGGAAAAAAAGTTGTTACTTAAAAAGCAAGTTTAATATTCAGTTTCTTCTTTGTAAATATATTCAATTTGATTAATATAATTCACTTGGAAGCAGTGCTTTTGAAATTTTGCCTTTTAAGGCCAAATTATAAAATGATCCTTTAAATTTACCTTCTTGAACCAATCAGACCTGGTATTTCCTGGTAGTCCAGAAGAAAAGGTGATGAAATCAGAAGAGGTCTGTTGTATGACTTGGATAGTCCTGTTGGAAGTTATCTTTTATCTCACAGTGCTCATACATACCAGAGCACCATCAAATTACTAGCTGTCACACTAGAAAAGAAGCAGTGGGTTTCTTTCTTTTCTTAGCTTTCTACATCATCACTGAGCTGCTCTTGTCTGCAGCATGTCTGGCTTTACCCTGGAGTAAAGGCTGTTGCAGGGTATGTCTTCCAGGAGACATGAGCCACTTCCCCACCTGCAGCAGCACAGCATCCCTTGTCCCAAACAGCCCATACCCTTCTGGAAGAGTACACGTGGATCTCTGTGCTTGAGCTATTGCCTCTCTGCTCTGTACTTTGTGGGGATGAGGGATGAGTGCTCCTTCCTTTGGCCTCTTTCTGAAACAAAAGGTGAGTGCAGGTACAGGTTTGAAGTTGCCGCAGAGATAAGTGGGGCAGTGATGTAGGGCTAAATGTAAAACCAGAATTGGTATTCAGTAATTTGCGTGGAACCTGATATTGCACACATGAACAATGGTGAAACTGACAGTTTTTTTTTTTTTTATTGTCTTCTGTGTGTTATTGCACCAGTTTGATGCAGAAACCTTAGAATTTGTTAAACATCAGTCAGTCCATGTTAATATATGGCCTCTTCTACCCGTAAAATCTGTAAATCTATTACAACAGCTGGATTTATAAAGCGCAGGGGTCAAAACAATCTGTAATCATGCAGGCAGCCAGGCATATGAGGCAACAACCTATGCCTCCTCCTGCTCCTGCAGTGGGTGCTCCTTGCCCTCTGCAAACTTGCACTTTGTGTAGTCTGTGTCTCTTGTGTGTGGTCCACTGCCCCTTCGAGCCAGAGAAAAAGAGACACTTTTGAAGGAGCCACATTTTCTTCTTCAGGTGTGCTGAGAGAGGTACCACTCCTGCAGTGCATGTTAGGAGACAATTCTGGCACCTCTGGAAGAGTGCTGGGGATGGAGGGGCACCAGTGGCTGGCGTGCTCCATGTGGTGTGGTGTAGTGTAGCTTTTTGCGTGGACTGGTACCAGTGCTCTCATCTGAACACAGGTTGACTCACAAATACTAACCCAAGCTTATACTTTATCTTGTCTTACACACTCTTCTCCCCTTGTTTCTCGGACAAGACAGTGCAAGGGAAGTGTATTGTTTTGCATGTTATTTCAGACGTGGATGTTACCGTTGTGCTATGTAACAATAACTATACTTAGAAAAAATAGGAATAAAAAATACTGCATGAACTCAAGTTAATGTTACTATAAAATCTGAATACTTGCTTGTTTTTTTTTAATGCTTGAGCTGAGAATGTGATATCAAGTTATCTTATTTATCTTTGTACTTAAAGTATGTGTAAAAATTAAAAGCCACTGCTCCTTAGAAGCAAATATCAGTCCACTTTATCTTCCTGATGTACTGTAAACTGCACACATAGAGGAGGTTAGTAGCTGAATGGGGATGATTATGAAGATGAATGAGTGGCCGGGAGACAGAGTCAGTTTAATGAGCTGAGCAGTAAGGAGGCTGTAATTTTTATAGATTAGTACTGAACTTGTCATTTACCGGCTGATACGACAACTTAGTTTCAGAATTACAGTATGTCAGAAACCAGCTCAGAACCAGTGGCAATCTGATTATCTCCCATGTAATCCAAATTACAAGTGTAGTTCTCTTGGATGTGGGTTGCCTCTCCCCAGTATTTTATCTGTTACAGGTAACAAGCAGAGCCTGGAAAAGTGCACAGTTAGTCATATGTCAGATGATGTAATTTCTTTTCCTGTGCCTTGCTGTGCTGGTGGAGCCTCTGGGCAGGCTGCTGGCCCCGGGCTCTCTTGTGCCAAGTCAGCTTGGTGCATCGTCAGATCTGTGCCCTGAGGGAAGCAGCAATGTGGGGAAAGGAATTCCCAGGACCACCAATGTGCTGTTGAAGCTTTCTTTTGCTATCAACAAGTTGGGCTCTGGGGCTGCCTTCCAATATGTTTGCTCATTTCTGTACAGGCTTTGTGGGCTGTGGCTGCTCAGTCCAGCAGGCTGGAGATGGAGGCAGAGGAAGCTTGTGAATGCTTAGTCTGTTGTCAACACCTGCTTGTCCTAGCATCCCCGAGAAACCAGTCTCCCAGTGTCATTGGACGCTTAGTGTCTTAACTGACGATGGGTAAGGGTTTGCTCTTGCAACAGGTCTGCATGGTACTGGTGAGCTGAGGGCCTGGTTCCTGTGAGGGAAGGCAGTAGAAAAACAGACACCTAGGCCAATTTGTTCTTTACAAACTAAGTGAAAGCCTTGAGCCCCCAGTCTGGCACCATTCCCAGAAGTGTTATTTTACAGACATGATGCTTTTGATAATGGAATAGCTTCTGGAGTAGCGTACAAGGGATAATTATTGTTCCACAAGCAGATGACGGTGTTGATTTCTCACCCTCATAATTCACTCAGGCTGCAGGTTGATTTGTTGGAAGGAGTGTTTTGGTTTTAGATAGCTCTGGGATGGGTTGGGGAAGGACGGTTTTGGGTTTATTAAAACTCACCTACCGTTTTGCCCCAGGAATGACTTTCACCCTGTCTCTCCTCTACCCATAAAACAAAAACAGGGATGGTGTCTACCTTTGTTCAGCCCTCAGAGTTTTCAACTGTCACAGGGTATTATGTAGGCACTATACCACTATGCATCTTGTAAGTATATGATTTCACTTGTAGCAAATAACACTGACTCAGTAGAACTATTTTAAAAATGAAGTTCTACTCCACTGAATACATGAGCTTCTTGAACAAGCAGTGTTGCTGGCAGTTGTCAGCAGCCAAAGGCAGAGAGCCCTGTGCTGCCCTTGGACAGACCCAAGTCCTGCCATACTTTCTCCCTCCAGCAGCCCCATCTCCTCCTCTCACCTTCTGCTTTTCAATCATACTGTCTGTGGTGGCTTTTCATGAACATGCAGTTGTGACTACATGGCTTTTGATGACTTATGCCAGCACATGTAAACAGCTTTTAAAAACCAATTTTCCTGTGTGCTTTCTGATCATTAGTTAAGTAACAATGTTAATCTGCCAGGACCTGAACAAATGAGTCAGTGATATTATTTTGTGTGTGTGTGTAATCTTGTCTTTTTAAATGTAAGTGCCTGTGTTTTAAATCACCCTTTTTAAAAAAAAAAAAAAAACAAACCAAAAACACATTGACCTTTTAAAACCGCTGTATGCGAGACCTTCTTAAGAGATTTGGCACTGACATTTCTGTCATAATGGAAGATTCATTAAGGTCAGTGATAAATTTGCTGCAATAAATACAGAAGAATTAAGAGCTCATCAGCATTACCACAGCGTAATGTTCAGTGGATTGAGTTATGTACTTAGAAGAATGAATCTGTGGCAATTGGCAAGCTTCAGGAGGAAGGCTATATGTGTGCATGGGTATGTGCATGCACGTATGTGAGAGGAACAGCAGAGGAAATGAAGGGACAAAAAAGGAATTTAAGAAAGCAAAACTTCTTTTTTTTTTTTTTTTGCTTATTTTATACCCAGTAGTGTTTAGAGTAGACATGGCAAATAGTACAGTAGATTGTACTCTCATTCATTGCCTTGTAATTGATGTTTCTTGTGGTAAATGCTGCGGTGTGACTGGGTATCTGTCCTGCTTTCCTCCCCTCGCAAAGTATGCACCGTCTTTTAAGCTGTATTTAGTGCAAACAAGAGTATTGATTGTGATTGATGAAGCAGCATGAGAGGGTCAGCCCTTTACCTGCCCCCGGAGTAATTGGCCTGCAGTTTGTTAAAGGGTAACAGAAGAGATATTAAAAATGAAGAAATGTACTAAGTGGCTGTGAGCTGTGTTCCCAGCTGTTCAGAACATCCATTCTGTAATATGGAGCATCAATCTAATTCTCCACGCAGCGTAGGAGCATGGCAAGTCAAATGCCTCCAATAGGCAGTCCTCACCAGCAAGATACAATGTTCAATTTAAGGAAAGATTGAAGAACATCACTCTTCCCTTAAAACAATTTGTACAGAATAAATTTGCCACTTGCCAGTGATTCCCACAGAGGAAAACTGATAATAGGACAGAGAAAATCGTGTAACATGATTTAGGATTCCCAGAATGGGATTACAGTTGGTAATAAAACAGGAGAGAGGCAGGAGAGAGAAGAGCTGACAGTAAGCTTGATGTTAATTCAGAATGCTGTCAAACCCCTGGAAGTTCAACAGGGCTGTGGGTGCTGGGTACCTCTCACCATCAGGACTCAGTCTGAATGCAGGTTCAGCACACTTCAGATACTGGCTCTGTATGCCTCAGCTGGAGCTGCTGAGTGTGAGTTCCTTTACAAACCTGGTCCTTAGGGTTTATGTATCCTACAAAATAATTCCCTGCTGAAAACTGGTGTCAGCCACTGAACTACTGCCACACATGGCTTGCCTTTTGTCTTTCCTTTTGGCAAAATCGTTTACAGAACAGGTTCAGCTGAATCTGTGCTGACAACCTATATTGATAAGAAAAAAAACCTCTGCAAAGCCTAAAGCTAGATTCTGCTGTATATTGCTCAGGTCAGCCCCTGCATACCACCTGAAGCAGACTTGAGAATCTCCTGTGCTGCTCATACCAGATGGCAGTTCATTTTGTTTATTTGCCATGCAGTTAAAGGTAGAATTTACCCTATTTGAGACTGCTTGTTCCATCTTCTGAAAGTGTAAAACGGAGGATAAATTGTAGCAGATGTTAAGCGCACAAATTTACTTGAGGACCTAGCTACCTTTAGTTGCCTTTATGCAATTATTACCTATACAACATGGCATATAAACTGTGTGTCTTTTTTGGGAAAGTCTGAGATGTATTATGGTATAAATTAGAAAGATGCAGGTGATGATGGAAGGTATTTTTCCTTGAGAAGGCAGAACCAGTGCTCAAATAAAGCCTGGTACCTATGGTTAGATCCAATGGTTAGAGGATGGAGAAGAAGGTATAGTCAGCACTAAAGTCAATGCATCCATTCAGATCTTGGTGGAATGAGCCTGCAGCAAATCCTGAAGTCCCACAGGGTGGGAAGTAAAACCTTTTATTCTCTGTCCTTTTCTTCTCTTTGCTAAATTGAATGTCATTACCAGGTATCTCATAACCATGACACTGAGGGAAAACAAGATGAAATTTGGTTTCCTAACCATAAAATTATTATTGCCCACTTGATTTAAAAATCTCTGTTCACAGAGCAGAAGCTGTGCTCTAGATTGTTGAGGAGCTGAATCCTGTGAGTGCCTTACAATAACAAATGTTAATGCATATTCTTTCAAAGCTCTATTGTAACTAAAATATGTTGCTCTGACCCTAATTTTAGTATGGCTTTAGTGGATGAGACTGAAAAGAAAAAAAAATCCTCACCAAAATAATTTGCATGTACTGAATGTCACTTACATGTTTCTGAAATAAATTTGAATACCGTTAGAATAGTGAATTTCTTTTTTTTTTTTTTTAATTGCAATGGTTTAAATCAGTGATTTTTGTTTTTATTTTTTTTTTTCCTGTGACTATTATCTTCTCTAGGCCAACCATGATTCAAAGAAACATTGTAGAAAGCATTCTGGAGTAATGTGTAGCTTTTAATCGTGTATTTCTTTTCTTCCACGTAGTAAGCAATGGTGACATTTTGGTCCTTGTTCCTATGGAATGCATACTAGTCATCAAAAAGAAAGTGGGTCCTCTTGGAATATGCTGGAGTACATATACATAACGTGTAATGTTAAATCTAGCACCATACAGAAATATTCTTAATCCAGAAGAGCTTTCCCCATCCCAGCTCCTAACCAAAACATGCTAGTGTGTACTGTCCTACAGAGTCACTCACTCTCGTAATCTGTGCATGAAGTTGGTGGTATGCTAACTCTTTAGGGAAGGAGCTATGCTGTTTGTTCAGCTCTTATATGCTAACCTTTGTAATCAATTTAATTAGCAGGTGACTTGCTAATTAACTCACCCAAAATGCAGATGATATTTGTGTTTAAAATTATTAAGCTACTTAAAAAGGCTACTGGGATCAAAACTTGAGCCACCTATGTGCCATGGGTTCAGTTGTAACAGTTATTTTTCTTCTTCCTAGTAGGTGGTGCAGTGCTGTGTTTTTGACTTTAGCCTGAGAACAATGCTGATAACACCGATGTTCTTAGTTGCTGTTAAGTGATGTTTACTTGGATCAAGGACTTTCTCAGTCTCATGCTCTGCCAGGGAGGAGGGGAAGTCGGGAGGAAGCAGAGACAGGACACCTGGCCCAAACTGGCCAAAGGGGTATTCCATACCACAGCACGTCATGCCCAGTGTATAAACTGGGGGGAGCTACCTGGAAAACCCAGATCGCTGCTTGGGTCAGGCTTGGTATCGGTCAGTGGGTGGTGAGCAATTGTATTGTGCATCACTTGTGTTTATTGTTTTCTTTTCCTTTTCCCCTTTTAGTTTTATATTCTCTCCCCTTGTTATTTCCCTTATCATTATTATTATTGGTGGTAGCAGTAGTGGTTTTGTATTATGCCTTAGTTACTGGACTGTTCTTATCTCAACCCATGGGGTTTACATTCTTTTGATTCTTGTCCCTATCCCTCCGAGAGCGGGCGGTGGGAAGAAGGGGAGGAGTGAGCAAGTGGCTGCGTGGTTCTAAGTTACTGGCTGAGCTTAAACCATGACACTGGGCTTTGTTATTTGACCTCTCTGCAGAAATGCTAGAGGCTGGCTTGATGCTGTCCAAGTAGCTTCCGATGTCCCTGCACTGAGATGGCTGGTGGAAACAAGGTGTCAGCTCCCATCCTACCTGTGTGGTTGCGCACTGACAAGGGCCGCCATACTGCTCCTCCTGTACAGGACATGGAGCTGCTACATCTTTCCTGGGTTGCTGTGGGAGCTTCCACAGGCCTCATCTTCAGTGGCCCCTTTCCCTGCCTGCACAAAACACAAAGGCACACCACTTATGTAGGCCTTTGCCTTAGGGCCCTATTTGAGCAAAAATAAATAAAGTTGAAAGAGCAGGTAGAGGGAATCTATTCTTTACACTAATGCTATTGTTTAAAGCTTCCTGAAACACAAATCTGAAGTCCTGAAGCTGAACTGAGGAAGCAGAAACATATGTGCTGTGACTGTATGTATAGACAGAAATTTCATCATTGGTATTGGAGTGTAGGTTCTTCCTCAAGGCATACTCAACCTCAAGCGGAGAACAAGAGGCTTCATTAGACTTAATGCAATTCAGCCTCAAACTCTGTTCTGAGTCTAAAATCAGAATGTGAAAGTAGGGGTTTTATTTGACATGCAAATTTATTTTTCACCAGCTTTAAAAACCTTTTTTTGAATTGATATGATTTTCAACGTGGGATCCTGGGATAACTTTATGGAGTCCATGAAAGAGAATAAAGACTTACATATACCATACGATATATACACCTTATTTATATTTTATACAGCAATCTGCAAGTGTGACATCTTCAGTGAATGCTTTCAGAGGCCCTATTGATCAAAAGAGCATGAAAACAACAGAAAAAACACTTAATAATAAACAAAAATATGCCAGTTTACAAATATCAAATTATATACTTAAAGATCTTCTTTAGTGATACCATCCCTATTTCATAATTAAGGCACATTGTTAGTACTTTCAGAAGAGAGATTTAGAGGAATATCTATCAGTCATGTGTGCCCTTACCATTTTGTACTTGTGTTTTACAGTGCACCAAAATACATACTTATAATTTTTTCATGCTTTTTTGCTTCCTTTTGCCTGATACACGGAGATGAACTAGCGAGGCAGAAACAAAATTAGGTACTTCCATTTAGATGCATTAGTCACACAGTAAGGTAATCAGCTAGTTAGAAATGGCATCATAAACTTGCCTCAGTGGAGCATATTTACTTTTTCCCAGCAGCCACCCTGTTGGAATAAAAGCTGTAGTCAGGAGGAGAAAGGGTGATTAACAGGATTTTAAATATTTAGGGCTTTTTAATACTATGTAGTTACTGCCTGGCTCAGACTACCTAAATGGTGATGATAGTAGTGGTATAATTAAAGAAAAAAAATTAGTCTGAAGTAAGCAAAACCAGCCCACTTTCTGCTGCCTCCCTTCCCCTAAAATAACCAGATGAGGTCTAGTCCAGAGTGTGAATGAAGAGGCACTTTGGAGGGACGTTATCACTTTAGGAAGAGCCAGACAAGAGAAGCAAGGTGCTGAGTTCTCCCTGTGCTCACATGCAGACACAACATGCTCCCTCCCCAGGCCAGCACTGCCCTGGCCTGACACTGCTGGGGAGCTCAGTCTTCGTGAAGGGAGATGTGCCCACCACTATTAGAAAGATGGTGTGGCTGGTGGGACAGAGGTGGCACCAGTGTGGGGGCTCTGCCACTGCCTGTTCAGTGTGGCTGGTGACTGCGGGAGGCATGGAAAGCAGAGCAAGATGTTGCTTCCCAGGAGGTGAAGGGGCAGACCTAAGTTTATTGAGACCAATGCAAAAGACCCGGCCTGTTTTTAATGAACAAGGCCAGGTTTTACCTTTGTGTCCAGCCAGTAATTAGCAGGAGAGTGGGTAATGAAATGTTCTGTGGCAAAATTGCTAAGGCCTGCTCTGATGTCTGGAAAGGTGTTAAATGCAAGATTCATTAGCTCAGTTCGCTTAGATCAATGAACTAAAAACCTGGGGCAGGGTACTGGTTAGTTACCTTCAGTTCCGTACAGTGTGGATGGCAATGATAATGACAGTCTGAATGGGCGGACAACCTTGCCATTAGGCAGAGAAAATTATGATAAATGTCTATAAAAAGACTTGTGTTTAAACTCTTGCTGACTTCCCATGTGAAATGCTTTCTTAAGTGGTCAGAGGCTTCAGAGACTTCTTGCCCAGTTAGCTTATGCTGAACTTGTTCTATATTTTTAATTTTTCAACCTTTTTTTGTCTTTGTGGTTTGTTTTGATGATGAAATGGTTGTGAAGTACAGTAGTTACTTTGTAGTGAAGGGTAAATGATATGTAAGCATAAAATGTGTGAAGTTTCTTGTCCTGTTTGTTATAAGTATGCATTCATGTTAATGGGTGACACTTCCGTATTTTGATTTGAGGTGCAAAGTTTTAGATTTCAGCAGTGGGGAGTTTTAAGACTTTTAAAAGTCTACTGGGAATGTCACTTTCGCAGCCTCATTCCTGTAAGTGTCTTTGACCCATTCAGCATATAAAAGGGGTTAGTAACTCTTACCAATAATAGCTGATGCTTTCACCTCTTGGGAAGCGCCTAGTAAACAAGAAAAGCTGAGAACAATTTTTTGATAGTCAGAAAGGAAAAATGAAGTGAAGGGGTTGCAAATAGTAAATCATATAAGTGCAAAATGTGAATTCATTACACAGGTTCCATATGAGGCTGCTCAGGCTGCAGATTCTTGGCAGTTTGACATCACACTGACTATTTTCCACATATGTCACAAGTTCTGCTTTAAAGAAGGCTAGACATGTGCCATTTGTTGATTTGGTAAATAACTATTGGTAATGAAAATGTATGTTTTGTGGCATACAAATTAACTCCTGCCTGAATTAGTCAGCGGAAGTTATATAGCAAACAAACTTGTACATGTCCCATTCTGAAAGAATTGAAGATTTCTAAGTGTCCTTCACAGATCTGCTTAAAATGTTCTTCCTTTGGCAAACAAGATTTAAACAGGACTGCTTGCAGTGTAAGTTGCTATGGGTGTTGATAGAGCACAATGCAGAGGAATTAAAAGATTTGGTAGAAAATGAGTAATAGCGAGAGATTTTTATTCCACACACACACACACACACCCCGTAGAAAAGGAAATGCTCATTATAGAGGCAAAATAGAAAATTTAAAAAAAGTTATCCCTTTTTCCCTAGCAGATTGTAACATTTCTGGAGGTGAATCCATGTACCTGACTATAAATGCTTTTCCCAAGAACTAGATTTCTTCATATATTAATTTCTCTTGACTATCATTTGCTTTTTGTTGCATATAAAGCTAAATGGGAATAAAAAAAGTAATTACATGAGAGAAAAGGAAGCTGTTGGTGTAAAAGTGTGTAAGTGCAGTCTCGGGGCACTTGTATCTGTAGCAGGAAAGCATTTCTCCACATAGGAAAGCATATGCTGCAGCCTGAGTGGGGAGCCACGTGCCCTGGGGAGCTCGGCAGCATGGCCACCGCTGGGGCTACATTGCATGCCCTCATTGGGCAGCCAAGCTGGAATGAAGAGGTGCTCAGCCCAAAATCAAGTGTTGGCTGCTCAAGGTGTGTTACAGCATCCTCCTCCATTCAGTGAGCACTTTAGTCAATATACATATTTCTAGAAAATATTGATTACTATGTATGACAGAATTTTTCATTAAGCTTATCTGAGTCTCACAGATACCATGTGAGTGATAAAACACCTGAGCTTTGAAACTGGATATATCTGCACCAAGAAAATGATGGGTCTATCCTAAGAGGATTGTGACAGAAGGATGAAGTTATCCTTGTTATATGCTATTCTTTACATGAGCAGAGCTACAAAGCAGAGGATAACATTTTTAATGCAGCAGTGACTTGTGACTATCTGTTTGATTCTCTGAAATGACTTCAGCTGCTCATGTCCTTATATGCTTCAGTCTTGCAACTATGATGAAGTTTAGAAGGAGTAAACAAGGGAAATAAGAACTCTAATAAAAGCCACGACCTCAGCTAAAACTGCTCTTATCTTTTCCAAGTCCTGGCAGTACTCATGCCAAGTTAAATATGCTAGATGTGGTGAAGCAGTATGCTGATTTCGTTCTTTCTTGGGGTGGAGGATGACTATCATCTCTTTATACTTTGTGTCATGGAGTCCACCTTGACCAGGTGCCCACCTCTTTGGTCCAGACAGGCCAGGTGCGGCCCAACTTGGCTTCCACTGCTGTGAAGCTCCTATTATTCAGATAAACTCATAATTATAAAATGTTTATTAGAATGTTTCAGCCACTCCTTTTGTTGTAAGAAGGGAAAAAGAGATGTTAAACAAGCCAGCAGGATGAAAGGGTTGCATTCCCTTGGGACTGTCTGGTGCAGCGAGCTTAGCCATAATGCTAATGGCTGCTTCTTTCACCACATGCTTTCCTAAATGGGAAAAACAGGGTGAGTCCTGCCCTAGAGCCAGAAATTTCTAAGACCACCCAGCAGCCCCTATGCAGCAACGACTGCCTGCCACAGCAGATCTTCAGCTACTGATAGTGTGAATTGGGTTGTCAAACAACTATTTTGCTAGAATTTAATAAGGCTATTTAAATAATAAAATAAACATTGATTCATTTCAAATGCTATTGTCTAGAAGGAGAGGCATTAAATCTCTTCCGGATCCTCCTGGAGAAAGATCTGGCACATTTGTTATTACCTCATTGTGGTGTTTCCTGAAGCTCCTGTTTTCTCTGTGAAGATCCCTGTTTTACCATCCCTGAGATACCCAACATGTAGCCTCCCTTACTCTCCATCCTCTGCATTATGTCATTTAAACTGCGCTGGCATTCCCAAAAGACTGAGGATTGAGCTTTTACTGATATTTTAATTCAAAGCAAACACAGAGGTAGTAATCTCTAAGCCTTGAGCTAATGCTGTTAAGTATGGTATAAAATGCAAAAATGCCATCTCTGTGCCTCTCCTTCCATTTAGAAGAACCAAACCACTTTTCTTTCAAAAATAAATGCCATTTAAAGAATTAAGATTTTATGTGTTCTGTTTAGCAAAGAGGATTAATTTTTCTTCCTGTTCAGTTTCTATTCAGGTAATAAATCAAATGACATTAAGGTAGTTTGCTCTTCACTGTTTAGTTTAAAGGAAAAAATCTCCATTTTTCACATACAATACCTAGATGACTCATGCTAAAACAATTTGAAGCAATGTCAAATTAAGCATTTCAGTAGGATGTTTTGTTCCATTAAAACCTTGTTTCTGTTTCCTTTATACCTGGCTCCTGAAAAGTTATGCCTTTTTGCCATCTCCCAGTATGTTTAATTTCTATAACAAAAAAAAAAAAAAAAAAAAAAGGTGCTTCCAAAGTGGTTCTGGAGCTATAAGCACTTTCTTAAAATGAATAGGATTGATAGTGTTGGGTCACAGCTGATGGTCAAAGTGCTTTCAGGATATTCACCAGCACTACACCTTCAGTTGGCAATGAGTCTAAAGGCTAAATGAATTCCACCTCTTTACTTATGACCACAGTCCAGGCTGAGGGTGCTTAAAAGGGCAGTACATAGAAATATGTCTTTATGTTGATGTTCTAGTACTGGGAGGGCTGGAGGTGATGGGAAAGAAAGAGAAAAAAGTTTTAAGTTCCTTCTGCAGGGTTAGAAGAGCCTGGTTTTGTGCAAATTAAAGTAACTGAGAAGTTGAACACTTTATTCTGTGTATTTATTTATTTACGTATTTTGTGAAGGGCTTGCCAAGAAGGTTCCCTGCAGACAGCATCCAGTAACCTGCTCACTAAACTCCCAAAGACCATTAGATCTGCAAAACGGATTCTCTTGTGATTCTTTGTTTTCCTGCTCACTGGTAGTCACGAGAGAGGCAGTGTGGTCTGTTCTCGTGTCCTAGGTAAAACCTATAAAACTTCAAAAGAGAAAAGAAATTGGTCAAGAAATTATGAAAAGGAAGGAAAAAACCCCAGTCTCTAAAGCTGTGGTAAGGTCTGTAGCACTTGCATCTCCTCTTCTTGCGGATCATTGAAGAAACCCCTGTGCAACCCTAAACCCCTTAGAATCATAGAATCAACTAGGTTGGAGAAGACTTTTGAGATTATCAAGTCCAACCTTTACCCCAGGATTGCCAAGACCACATAACATGACTGCCTCATGCAGGAGGCCAGTGGGTGCAGAGAGGGGAGCTGAGCACCTACCTGCTGCCTCGCATGCTCAAAGGGCTACTCGTGCTTTGGCCCCACCATGCTCCTCAATACCTTCCTGGAACCCAAGGGCTGCTGCACCATCCCTGCCAAGACTCACCATTCCAGAAGCTCCCTTTCTGGGACAGACACCCTATGGAGAAGCAGGTCCAGGGCCACCCATACTGCATGGAAACATGCCCGGAGCTCTCCTGCAGCGTCTGCTTTCTAGGGTGTCTTCTTGCCTAAACAAAAGTCATTTGGAATTAAAGAACTCTTTGGTCTCTCAGTATGGGAAAACAGGGCATACAGAGGTTATTTTGGCTCATGCAGCTCATTCATATTTGTGAAATTCAGTCACTTTAAGAAATTCTGGTAGTTTAATCTGTTTCCTATCCCACTGGTCTTCCAAATAGAGAAATGCTAACAATGTATCTTACTTGAGCCTTTCAAGTGATCCTTGTGAAACACTTTCATTTGCAGTGTAATGAGAACTATCAGGTATTATTGTTAAGGGCTGCTTCAGTCCTAGCTGGATACCAATTCACCCCTCGAGCTCGAAGAATAGTGTATTTCACTCCACATCATTTGTTCATGCACGAAGAACAGACTTTGAAATACTCCTTTTTTTCATCTCCTTTTTTGTTTAGGTAGAAGGATTGACACTAGAAAAGCTTATTTCATGAAATAAGTAGTTCTTGAAGTGATGGGTGACAAAGGGATATGCTTTAAAGTGAACAGCAACACAATTCTCTAGTTATCCAGGCTGTGACGTTAGGTCTATTCATGGAGTGCTGGAACGGCTGGAGTCAAACTCCCATGCAATCTTTTGCAGGCAGGCTGTGCTCACTCCAGCATACTCACAAAATACATGTTAGGCAACCTGCAAAGAAAATATGTATCACTTAGTTTCTTTTTCCCAGTTTATATCTGTCTGAATCAAGGAAATTATTTTTATCACACACACTGGTCATAATGCATTTATAGTGCCCTATTTATAGGGCAACAATATTACCTCTGTTCTGTACATTAGGAAACTGCCTCAGAAACCCAGAAAGGTTAAGTTTCTTCCAAGGGAAGGCCAGCCAAGATGGCTTACAAGGTAGTTGATTTTGGCCCTAACATTAATTGTGACACTAATTTCAGTGAGCAACATGTCAAGCTCTCCTGATCTCAATTGCTTCATCTTTTAGTTTTGTTGGTTGTTTTGATTTGGGTTTTAAATTAACAGATCACATCTCTATTGTCTTCTGTACTTAATTCCTAGCTTTGCAAGCAAATTTCTGTGTTCCCCCAAAGAACAACTGTAGCACCACAAGTCAACATCACTGCCCTGTAATCCTCCTCTAGCTAACACTGCCATAAAAAACAAGTGATGAGAGCCAGGCTGGGGAAGTTGTCATAGTGAAAAGGGGACAAAAATTAAAGCTGCCCTCCCCTGGCAGAATCCCAGCTGGAAGGCAGCACTGCAAACACCATCTGCTTTCTCCTGCAAATAAGCCATTGCAGAGTGTAGTGAGCCTGCCTCGGAGAGGAGGAGGGAAATTCTCCCCTTGTGCATTATAGCCCCTACAGATTTGGACTCAGCCTTTGCTAGTAAATGCAAGCTATTATTAACTCTAAGTCATGTAACCAAGTCTAGATCTTGAGGCTAGTTAGTGCCTCTCTCAATTTGTGACCATTCAATGATATCAGCAAATATTCTTTTGCAAGTTTTTCAATTTTATTTTTAAATCAAATGTCATTCTTGGATAGTCTTTGCTAGGCATTTAATAAAAAATAAAAGAGAAAAACCATAAAACTCTCTCCAGAATTTTATAGGAAGGGTTTTGGAAAGATACAAAACTGTTGAAGGACTTCCGTTAGTGTATAACAAAACATATTCAGTGTTCTTAGCTCCTCAAATCGTTGAAACTTTAATTTCAGAAATATCATACAGATCTTAGAGTGATGTCTGCAAGTGATCACTGGTTCCTGAAAACTTCCTGCATCCATGTCCACAAAGACAAACAAGTTCATAGGTTAAATTAAAATAAGTTTGTATGTTTCTTTAGGAAGCACAGCTATGGGTGATGTGCTTGTTACCCTCTCCGTTTTTGTTGAGAAAGGTGGAGAGCTGATTGTAACACACTTGTTAAAAAAAAAAATAATAAAATTGGTGTTACTGATGAACTGCTGCTTGAAATTCATTTAAGCAGTTGATGAAGGAGATCCTGTGGCATTTCAGTTAAGTATCTGAAACTGGTAGAGCAGTAGCTGCTTTGACCTTGAGGCTCACATATTAAGGCTTCTCCATACAGGGTCCTACCATACTCAAGCTCTGTCCTGGAGAGACACTAAACTTCCTTCTGTATTTTACGGCTAGAGATTCTTTTTTCTTTGTCCACCACTGAAATAACTGGGCACTTTGGTTAATAAATCATACTTTCAGTTTTAATATCCACTCAAGCACTCTCTCCTATTTTTTCCAATTACATATTGAAGAAACATCATCTTCCTAAGTAATTTAGTCAGTGACTAGGGATTCTCAAGCCTTTCTCTGATTTCCAAAAATCATATTAAGTGCTGCCTCTTGTGTAATGAATAAGTAGTTATCTCTCCTGCCTCATATTCTTCCCAACCTGAGAACAGACTCTGGTCTTTTGTCCCTTCTAATCTCAGGCTATCAGGAAAGCTTCTCTTACTTCAAGGCTGATATCACTTGAAGTACCTTGGCTTAATCCCATTTCCCTAAAGATTTAAGGGATTTTTCTTCTTAGATCTGGGAAAAAATACAATTATTTTAAAATAATTTGGCATTAAAGCCTAGTTAAAGACTCTGCTCTGTTTCTCCAGTTTAAAACTAATACATAAGAAAGGCTCATCTGGCAAAAAAAAAAAAAGTTGGAAATTGCCATTTCATTAAGTTCTATTTTTTATTATGATGATAGTTATTAAAATTTGAGGAAGGCCAGCTCTATCAGTAACTAAAAGAAAATAACTTCATCCAAGGTACAGCATTTTTGCATGGTAGAAGCAGAGATCAAAGATATATGAGTAAAAGAGATACTGGCATCAACAAAAACCCAAAGGTCAAATAGGTCATTAATAATACATAATCGTAGATTATTATTATTATCTTTTACTACAGATTAATCATGGGTAACTATAATTATCTGTTGCTATTGAATACTATATATTATTAACAAAAAGATAATTTGCTATCTTCATGGAAGTAATTCACCATACACCTACATTCGTATGAGGTTATCTAGTCTTGTTCCTTAAATTCAGTCATTTTTGCAAATTCAGTTCAACCTCTTTCTTAAAGTGCTTTGCACCTGTTTTCTATTATTATTTTTCCTGGTACATGGAAATTCCATTAAAATTTCTTGTATGCATTTAAATCAGGTTCTATTATTCTTAAGGGTTGTATAAAAATATCATTTTTTTATTAGTGTTTTTATATGTATTTTTACATCTTATTCTGTGGTATAATTGCCTATTAAATCCTATATGACAGTTAAAAATCACTGTATGCTGCAAACTGTCCCATGAAGGTTTCGTTATGTGTTAGATCTTTCTCTTTATTAGAGCACGGGTCCTAGGTGCACGTAGTCCTACCACTCTGAGATTTAACAGGAGCAATGTAATTTACCCATGTTGTATAGTACCATCTTAAAGAGAAACTAAACAAAGAGCCCGATTCTTCTGAAGGGCTGCTGCGTGCTTTGCAGTCCCTGCCAAAGTCAATGAGAGCTACATGAACTCCACACTTCTGATTCAGACCAAAAACTTTGATACACTGCTAAAAATATGCACATGCATGGCGCTTCCGACCAAGCCAGCAGAAATGGTGCCATGACTCTGAAGAGCTGTACAGCACGGAGTCAGTGTGAAGAGGCAGCAAAAGCCAACCAGGTCCCCCATCCTGCAGATGTGTAGGCATGCCATGAGCTTTACGTACTCCAGTGGTTTCACTGATACTCTCATGAGATTACTCATATATTGATGTTTAAACACAAGTACATTTTAGAAAAGTGACTAAGTTGGATTTCAAAATTGCCAAGAGTAACATATTAGGTAAAAAAAGACCTGTTATGAAATTGTTGTGGAACCATTTTGGATGTTTATTTTTTGATACTATATTTTCTTGGCTTTTGATAATGTTTGTTAGGAGAAAGCACAGAATAGCCCTTTATAAAATAGAGGGTTGGGTTTTTTTGAAGGTACTTTTCTATTTCAAAATTACCCAATATGCAGAAATAACGTTAGGACAAAAATTTTTATAAGGAGGAGGATTTACTTTGACAAAACTTTTCAAGGAAAAAGTTTCCTCAGCCTCTGTGATCCACAGAGACTAACAATAGGATTTTGATATGCCCTAGAAAAAGTAGAATTATTAATTATATACCTGATTTAAACAATTATCATTTTACAGCTTACATCCGGAGGTTTCGGGTTTTTTACAGGCCTGATATGTATCAACATATATATTTGGTCACATATTCAAATGTTTTTTTAAAAACAAAAGGTAAGATTGCTCATGCCACCTGGCACTTACTACTTTTTTAATTATTCCTAAAAATGTATGGTAACTATTCTGGTTCATCATTCTTAAGTCTTTTAGATCCTACGTGTCATCATTATTCTAAGGTTCTGGGTAAATTCCTTTTGATTACTGTATATGCCTTGATTATTTTGTCTATCAAGCAGGTCTTCACCATCTGCACAGTCCCCATTGTGTAAATTATTCTGTCTAAAAGCAGTCTACACCTCGCTGGACGTCATTCCCCTGATATTTAAGTCCTGCCTGGGAATGCTACTTCCACTTCCCATGGTAGATGGCATCCGTTGCAGCTTCTTTGTAGAACTAGAGCATTGGAAGTTTTTAGGGGATTTGGGGTGTTTGGGGTTATTTTTTTGTGAGAGTGTTCCTTCAGGCAGTGGTCTGAACCACTTATTTTCTAAAGGAATCTGCTGGTATTTGAGTGTGGTGTTCATGAGAATGAGGAAATCTATATTTTCTATACATTTTTAAGATGCACCAAAAAGCTGCTAAGAGCACCACCAGCTGGTGCTGGTGGACAAGCACAGGGTGCAGAACCAGCCACAGATCCACCACACCTGCTTCTCACCAACCAAACCACAGAGGGCCTGTTGCTACAGTGCTGCTTTATTTCCCATATCCAGATGCGGAAACTTTATTTCAGCCATCTCCCAAGCAGAGAAGGCATCTGATACGTTATTTCTATCTAGTTGGATGCAGCTGGTGGCTCAGCCCCTGTAGGAATGTTTCTTTCACAAACTCCATTAGGCTTCTTTCCTAGTGTCTCGTTTTGTCCCCACCAGTCTTTCCAAGTATAAACCGGCTTCAAACACAATTAAGTGCTTTCCTGTTGCATAGTCTTCTATCCTCAAAAAGTTCCTAGGTTTCCCAGGCACCTGATGTAATTCAATCTGTCTTGGTGGGAACTAGAATTGTCTGTGAACAAAATGTTATTTGGCAGGCAAAAGCAAACTGGTGTCCTATAGTATGAAGAAGCACAATTTCCTGCCACCTTGTAGCCCTCTGTGCCTGAATAAATCAGTGCTCATGAAGCATAAGGCTGAAATCAGACAGATATTGTGGAACAGTGAGGCATGGGTGGCCAGACAGGATTAACAAGGCTAGGCAGTAGGCGGTAGGTTAGGGAAGTTACAAGGAGTAGTAATATCTGGTTTGTAGCTCTGACTGACAAAGAAGCGTGCATTTCCTCACCTAGACTGATGGAAAAGCCGCAAGGAACATGAACAAACCAACTTTCATGTATGTTGTAGGGTAACAGCATGTAAGACTTAAAACTGGATCCTCTACTTCATTACAAGGCAATGAACCTCTTTCAACACCGAGTTCACACTGAGATTTTGGCTCTGGTTACTCTCTTAGCAACAGAGCTGTGCACAAACTACAGGCAGCTCCAGGGAAATAACAGGAAGGTCCCCAAATGTATGAATTAGAGTTATCCAGATAGGGCATAACACAGGCTGTATAAGCATCTGATGATCAAGGCAGGAGATAATGATTCATATCTTGGAGCTATTCCTAGAATTATTGTGGGGAAGCTCAGTAGTGTGGTCCTGTGACCCTCAAAGCCCTGGAGAGGTGTTAAAAAAATATCAGGAAATTTTGCGGATGGGGAAAAAAATAAAGTTACTTCTGCAGGAAAGCACCTGTGAAAACAGGCAGGACTTTAAAAGGAAGGTTTGTTCCTGTTAATACTCCTATTTTGTCAACATCTTAAAAGAGATATTTAGCCCCTCGACTTGAAACATGGCACGTGTTTCAGCAAGAGGTAATTCTGAGACTTCAGTAACAAGGCTATTCGTGTGCTAACTTACCATACGGGATAGGAAGTCATGAAACATTCTGGTGCTCAACAGGTTTACAAAACAAATTGCCATGGGGATACACAATAAATATAGTTGAGGAAAAGTTAAAACAGGGCTAAGATAAACACCCTGCTAATATGTTATAACCACAACCTCTAACAAATAGGAAATGGGGAGTCAAAAAAAAAAAAAAAAAAGACACTTGGGAAGGATCAAAGTAATTCCTGTAAGTTCATGCAGGTAATCACACAGTTGCTACTTTGCAATGGTAGACCCTGGATGTGGTCCCATGATACATTGGCTTTAAGAACACAGCCTAAAAGGAATAACCTGCATTTGTAGAGAGAAACATTAAAGCCTGTACTGCAAAATGTAGCAGAGATGGTCAGTTACTGGAAGAAAGCCTCGGAGGTTTTTGGTGTTTTTTTAAGGACCTATTTTATTTTCAGCAGAATGGATTTCACTGTAAAACATACCATTGTTTCCATGCTCTAGACCAGACACAAATCATCCTACTGTGATCTCCCCTACAATTATTAAAATATAGATACTTCTATGGCTAGGGGATAATGACATGGTTAGTAGTTTCTGAGAGGTACAGAAACTTTAAAGACATTAATAACTAGCAAGGTAACATTGCCATAAGATTGCTTCCACTTACAGTATGTTCAGACCTAGGGGAGAACCAGCTCTGAGGAAGTGATATACTGGTGGTGTTACTAACACCAGCGCTTGAACTACCCGCAAGCAGCAGGCACATATAGAGTTGTCCCACTGACCCTGACAAGGAGTCCGCTTCGGTGTGTGCTTCAGCTGAGGAGGGGTGCACACACAGCTGCTGCTGACAGCCCAGGCATGCAAGGGCAGACTCAAGGGACTGCCTGCTGCCAGGTGGTGGTTTTGTCCCCACAGGTTGCTAGCATGTGTGTTTAAATAAAAGCTAGCATTTCTTAGCAAAAGCCAGTACTTGCCATCCTATTTTTTAGGTTTAAGAACCCACAACTGTTGTCTAACTTTTGCTGAGAATTAGACACCAAATGGAGAACTTACACCTTCTCTTGTACTGTTTATTTTATCTTGGCTTCTCTCTGGCCAGTTTTTCAACACTGGCATGCAAGAACCTCCTGTAGAACCAATGCTGCTCACTGTGTTTTGCAGGCTGGCCACGAACATTACTGCCGGCCACCTCTGCCCTGGAGCATGGGGCCAACCTGCAGGCACTGGTCCGTCCTGACAGATGGGGATTAACATTCCTGGCCGTGAGTTTATGTACTTTATACGTATCAAGTATTCAGGACAAGATTCCCAGCCTGGGCCATCTAAGCTGTAGTCCATACTGAGTTCCTGGTGCTCCTTTCAGAAGATTTCACTCTTAGTAATCTGTTCCCAAACCGGGACTCCAAAAACCTGTGAGTTTTCAGACAAGCCTGACTGCCTTGCAGATTCGCAATGTGAAGCAGTAGGGCAGTGCGGTGGCCAGAGAGGTCTTACAACTACTTCGGGACCTCAGGACAGAAATGCTCCAGTTGGTAAAAGAGGAACTTGTTGAGATGTCCCTCTCCAGAGCTCACAGCTTCAGGGGTGTTCAGGGCATTCCCCTGCTTGCTGATCCTAGCTTTGCAGTGGGGAATTAGGAAGAAAGTCACCCAAGCAAACACCAGGCCAAGTGACAGACAGTCATGTACCCCAGGGAGAGTATGAGCCAGAGATACAGCTTTTGTAGAGAAAAGGTAAACAGCTAGACACAAGTTCATATTTGTTTGCTACTATGATTTAGGCTTCTGTCAGAACAAGATCAGATATGCTAGGACTTATCATCAAGGTTGTAGAAATGTATGCAAGGCTTATTAATTGATAAAAAGTTAATGCAGTCACAAATAGGACAAACAGAAGCTAGGGTGGATCAAATCATCTCCTTAAAGTACATTTCAAAGCATAAATGATAATTCTGAAATATCAGTGCATGTCAGACATTGGCTAACCATATCGCATTTGTTATGATTTTAAAAGATTCTCGATAGATAAACTCAACTTGTTTTAGAAAGGGAAAGATATTTTTAGAACAAGAAATTATTTGTTCTCTAGCTCTGTTGCTTTTCTGACATAATGGTTACAGTCTTATTTTTATCTTTTGCTCTCAAGACTTAAAACATGGATCTTAGGCACCTGCTGCTGACCTTTGTAGTATTTCTGGCCCAACAGGAAATAACAAAAATATCACTTTCTAGTAGTCTATTCCTGGAAGACTTGTAGTCCTGTTTTTCAATTTAATAGCTCAGTCCTACATGAACAAAACTCAGTGTTTTTTCCAGTGTTTCTCTGTAGTATGACACCATCTCTGGGATAGGTTAAGTAAGCATTGTGAACTTCTGAGCCTTCCCAGGTTTGCTCATCTGTGATATGAAAGAGTCTCTTGCTTAGTGAGATTCTAGGTCTTATGAGGGAATTACATCTAAAGGAAATCAAATACAGACTTCAACTTATCACCACCATGTGCGCATAATTCTTATAAAAATTAGAAAGAGTTAAAGATTTAAGTGGCTGAAGTGATTTGGAGCAATATTAGTTATCACATCTCTTTTCTCTTGGATGCAGAGGAGGCACATTTCTTCTGACCTAATTCCTCAGTCACCAGGAAAAGCACAGGCTAGTAATGACTTCAGTGCATACACTTATAGTTTGATAGCATTTGATATCCATTCCTTTATACTCTAAAGGCAGTAATAAATTTATATGCACCTTTGAAAGTGTTTGAAAGCCAAGTTTAAATTCTGTCAATACATCAAGAATAAAGATATAAATATTTCCACTGCTAACTTTGAAATTTTGACCCCAGTGCTGGTGCATTTCTCAAGATGAAAACATAACCCTGAATTCTTTTTGAGAGAGAAATTTTGATCATCCTTGACTGCAAGTCTGCATTATGATCTTACTTTGACATAAATGGGTATTTTGGGAATTCTTTTATGAAATAATGCAGCATTTCTCTCAATAAATGAGAGGAGAATCTGGGCCAGTCCGTCAAAATAGCAGTTACTTGAGTGTGTGGTACCTTGCAGATACAACTTGATTTCTCAGTCAGAGCTGCTACTACAGTTATGTTCTGAGTACAGGAAAATATTGTTACATCTCAGATGTTTGCTAAGCACAAATTATTTGTAAAGCCTGACTCTTCCATCTCTTGATCAAAAGAAATGGAAGTAGTCTATGCCCTGGACAGACCTATCTAGACTTGATCTCTGCCTAATTTTGAGTCTTATCTAGTAAACTAGAGATGAAAATTTGGTTTGTCTTGCAGCCAACCTGTTCTTTGTGCCAGCAGACCAGTCTCATAGCTTTCTAGTTACTGCGGACTGGCAGCCATGTGGTGGTTTTGGCCTTTTTGGTGCATGGTTCCAGGAGGGAGATGTACTAGCCATGCCCTCAACATTTGGAGTTCAGCAGAACTGTGTAGAAATGGAACAACCTTGATAATTTGCTTTTATTAAAGTATTTTGATATGTCAGATACACACAGTAGGGTTCCCAAGCTTGAATGCAAGTTGGAAGAGAGGAGGGGAAGCAAGTTCGGGCTGATGCTTCTCACACGTGCCCTTCTGACCAAGAATACAAATGTTGCTACCAGCACTTCATGCTGAAGTTTTTTGGTGCAGAGACCACTCCAGAAGTACTTCAAAATCATTTTCAGAGGCATTTACCATTTCAGTTCAGTAAGAAATATTCTAGAGACAATTTCTCTAATAGCAAAAGCAAAACAACCCTACCAGTTGCATCTGTTGGACTATACAAAGGTTCACAATGACCCTTTCAATTTGATGTAGACAAGTTCAGTGGCTGCCACCCACTTGCTGGTCTTACGCTAGTCATGTAGGTTGTGTGCATATTATGTGACTTTGAAAGTTTGTGCTCTCCTAGTAGTAATGCTGTCTGTCATGCACTCCAGAGCACAGGATCTGTGGCAGACAGTGGGGCTGGAGGGGCTTTCAAAGCCAGTAACACCAGTTCATCACAGAATCACCAGCAGGTCTGGGCAATGTCATCCCTCAGATGTTAGTCATCCCCTAGAAAATCACTGTCATGGCTCACCTGCGAGCACCTCTCGCTGACCCTCTTCTTCCCTTCACTTTTCCAGCTCGTATGGCACATTGTATGAGAACTTCACGCCCCTTTGCAATGTGATTTTGGAAGGTGATTTATGATCAGAAAGTTTGGTCTCTTCTGTGCTCAATAAATTACAATTTTGTTGGAGAGGGAATTAATTTCTTTGAAGTTTTGCCAAAGGTTAGGGCTTTGCTGGGCCAGACTTACCCCTCCTGCCCCCCGAAGGGATTTTTTGCTGCAAGTTAGCTTTAGGAAACTTTTTATATAAAAGTATATTTTTCACACTACTATTAAATATCTGAAGCTTACTTAGCACTGAAGTATGTTTGTTAATAGCACAGTTCTGGATACGATATAAATATGGCTATGGGAAGATCTTCCAAACAGCTGTTTGGAAGTGCTCTTTGAAAATGTGGTGTTACAGAACAGTTTCATGAATTTCTAAAATCTCTATATCAACCCCATCATCCTGAGCAACTAATGCAAAATAGTTCCAAATTAAGAAAATTTAGATGCTAACCAATCTCTAATGGTTTTGTTTTTTCTTTTTCAAGATGTTTAAATGATAATAATCTCATGCAATATTAAAATATTGATGTTGAAATGAAAAAGAGATTCACTTATTGAATTTCCAAAAGCTACATTTTGTCATCCCTTGTTTTCTATGGCACATGTTTATCACAACCAGCTTATTTAGATGGATGTTTAATATAGTATAAATAGAAAATACTTCTTTTGTATGCAACTTGAACAAACAAGGTTATAGGAATCTTAACATTGCCATTTTGTAAATTTCTTTGATATTTAGATTTAATTTAATGTTAGTTCAAAGTTGTCTTTTGCTAGAAAGCTGAAGTTTTGCGAGGGAGGAAATTCCACTATATATGAGAGTATGCCTGTGTGCTTCAGGGTTCCAAGTGTGCTTGAAATGCTCCTAAACACATATTGTTGATCCAGTAAGTTCTGTGCTGTATCTACCTAATTGGAAAAAGGTCTCGTTATCAATACTTTCCACCCAATTACACAGATTCCTACACTAGATGCAGCGTCATGATGTTACTGCTAATTGCAATCACTAATAGGAAAGACTAGTCAGTAAGAGAAATAAAAACCCATTTGTGAAGTTAGCTAATAGCATCTTTTTTAAATATATGTGGATATTGGCTCAAGGGATTTATGCTTATTTCAATGATTCCTTAAGAACATTTTTGTAAAATCAGAAAGTTTATCTCCTGAAACAGCATATTGTTTCAGTGTCTCAGCAGCTCATGCAGAGTTGTACCCTTTTGCTCTCTGGCTGCGCCTTTAACAAACTACCTCAAAAAACAGCTGTAGCCTTGACTTCAAGCCTTTTGGTAGTTTCTGTGTTTGCAAAAGGTGGCAAAACCCCCAAGTGTCAAACAAAAATGAATTTACGGAAAAATGTTTTTATGGAGCTTGAGTCAAAAGAAAAGGTTGGGTCAGACCTGCTATGAATTTCTCTCTTCCCCCCCCTCCAATAAAGGCGGGGGAGGGGGAGGAGAGAAATGTGGTTTATGAATGTTTTAATGCAATCTTAGTGCAAGACATTTTTGAAATATTAAAATATCAGAGATTTGCAGCTAATTGAACACTACAATTTCCATTTCAAAAAATGAAAGAGTTTGATGTCATCTCAGTCAGTTTTCAGGAGCCACTTCATCCAGAGTTAAGAATTTGGGCCCATTTCTCTTTCTCATGTCAGTATGTTCTTTACAATTCCATCCTAGAAAATGGTTACCTTTCAGAATGACTTGATTATAGCTTGGGTCTGCGTATTTGCTTTCTTGGTTTTTGTTTTGTTTGTTTTTTTCTTTATGCTTTTATATTAATGTTTAAAGTATATATGCATATACAACTATTGTAGAGGGCACATGAATGAACTGATAGTGGCTTCTGAGCACAGAATGAAAGAAAGAAAATTTGAAAAATCAGCATTGCAAATAGACAATACTTATTTCACCAAATAATTTTTTTTCTAGTCCAAATTCCTATGATGACTGTTCACAGTCTTGTTACATTATTTGACTGTCTCTCAAATTCAAAGATTATCAAGCTAATATATTGTCAGGGTTTCATCAGTGCCATTGCAGTCTGTCAGGTTAGTGCTAATGCTCCACAAAGCAATAACAGTATATGTTAAAAATCTGTCGGAAATTTTCAGAGAAGACATAGAATTTTTCTGAGGAAATACTCAAGTTCATCTGCATACAGAACACATAAACTTAGTAGCATGTCTTATAAAAAGGAACATATTTGCAAGTTCCAGAAGCACAAAAATGACAAGACTACTTCAATATACTCTGTGTTATTGTAGTCAGAACTGGAGTTTTTAATAAATTCTCTTCTGCTGGGATCATATAAATGGTTTGCAATGCAAGCTTGTGATTCAAAAGATTTGCAGCCAAGGGAGAAAATAGGATCGAAACATCTTCCATGGTCATGCTGAATGCTTGTGGTCTTTAGTGGCAAAAGCAACCTATATAAAAAATGCATACTTGATTTATTGTTCATGTATGTTTTTAGTTGTTTTCTGTTTTGGGATGGTGATTTGTTTGGTTTGGAGTTTTCTATTTGTTTGTTCTGGCTTTTTTGTTTTTTGTTTTTTTTTAATGGAAGGAAGTGTGGGTAAAGGAAAGTCTTAAAATTTTATTCATCCCAGATCTGCTAATTAGAATGTACTTCCTTTGAAACATTATTTTCATAACTTCCTTCAAGAAATATATAATGTTTATGTACGTGAGCTCTCTTGTGTGATGCTATTGAAAGACTGAGTATGCCAACATGGTTATTTAGAAACAGGAAGAGTTTGTGAGGAGGTCTTCTTTATGTGGCAGCTGAAGTCAATGAGTTCTGAATTTGTTTTCAGGGATATTTCTGTCTGGTCCTTGTGCAGTGTTTTGCCTGAGGTGTCACACCCCACATTTCAGTAACTAACTAATTTCCAAACTATGGATAAATGCTGAATTACTAAGACACTTTGGAAGGTGCGTGCCACTACCATACTTCAGAACTAAGGGATGGAAAATAGTCAGTTGATTTCTTCTATAGGCCAAGTGTTTTCAGATTGAATAGTGATGGCCAAAGTAATAACAGATTACATGAAATTGAAACAAGAACAGGAAAAGAGAAATGTTAATAAGAACAGACCTTTGATTAGCTGTGGAGATGACATCCTCAGCATGGAGCTGGAGAGCAGAAATGGACCACGAGGCACTGAAAAGTCTCTCCTATTCTCTTGTTAACACTTTCTATAGTCAAAATTCTGAATATTAAAATTTGCCTCTGACTCATATTTTCATGGATTACTGGGGAAGAAAAGATTTTAAACAATAAAACTAAAAAAAAAAAGTGACTATTGAGGACAGCAAATGTTGTGATCCTTTTCCTTTGCTGTTGAACAGGCTGCTTTCAATGATAGTCAGGATACAACAGAATTTCTTTTAGTGACAGATTTGGCTGTCACATGCAGCATGGTATAGGAGGCCAGCTGAAGTTCCCAAGATCGTGCTATAAAACTCCAAAATATATTTTCAATTACAAGTTAGGTAGATTAATACAATACTGTTACATGAATATTTATTGGCTCTCAAGAGACATGGAAGAAAGATATCTATAAACCTGGAGCAATGTATGTTTTTAGTTAAAGAGCCAATCCTACTTTGCTTGTGGTTTTCTGGCCCAAAAGATCCAGGTCTCTTTTCTTATCTGGGAATGAGATGCTTCAAAAGACAAGGTACAATAGACTCAAAAGATTGAGTATTCAGGAATTTCTTTTTTATCTTAAACATCTGTTTTGTACCACATCTCTCTGATCGATGTATATATATATATATAAAAATTAATACAAATAAGATAAAAAATTATTTACCTTTTATTTGGTTTAATTTTATTTTGGACATTTTTATTATTTCTGAAATATAGCTAATAACAGAAGTGACATTGCGATCCTTAACTGATAAACAAGAAGCTGCTGGTAAATCTGTAAAGCTGGTGTTCAGAATATGGTATTACAGACTCTCTTGATTATTTATTTCCCCCTTTCAAGTGCATCTGTGTCTTAAATGGTGTCACTAGGAGATTTTGTTAATCTGAAGTTGAGGCACATACAACTGTGATATTGGTGTAAAACCCAGAAAACCTGAAGGATAGCAACGAGCTCATAAGCTACACTGTTATGAATGGCAATTTTCAGAGAACTGTTAATCGATTTTAGTCATGGATAGGCACGATTTTTTCAAGAAAAAGCAGGGTTTAAACCAAACCAACCCACCAAAAAGCCTTATCTGAATAGAAATGCTTTCGCTGCTGAAAGGGTTACTGCACTTGACTCTGGTTTGGGGTTTTAACAGTCTCCCAGAGTTTTGGAATCCTGGTAGCACTGTGTTAGTAGAAAAGGACACACACACACACACAAATGAAAAAAGAGAAAGCAAAAATGACTGAAAGCAAAGTTGAAATAGAAAGTCTAGGTTCACTGTAAGTGAGGTGCAAGGAGGAAAAAACCCTCATGCTGCTTGTCCTGGACAATATGCCTTTAAGATAAACTAAAACTATCTGAGTTCAGAATTGAGTACTTTCTAAGATACTTCACTCAAGCTATGACAAATTCTAATAAATTCTAGTATAAGCAAAGGGCTGCAAGATGTACTGCAGAGAAGTTATGGATAGAGCATTTTTCTGTTACTAATTCCTAACTCAGATCAGGTTGTTCAAAGCACTAAGTCGGATGGGGTTTTGGGCAACCTGATCTAGTGAAAGATGTCCCTGCCTAAGGCAGAGGGGGTTGGAAGACTTTTTAAAGGTCCCTTTCAACCCAGACCAATCTGTGATTCTACTCTTAATGCTGCCTTGTCAATTCTGCTGGAGGTATTGATACAGGAAGATAAAATACTGAAAAATACCTCTGCTGGAGGTATTTATACAGGAAAACCATGAAAATCTGGATTTGCAGACAGATGTAAGAGATTTCTTTACCACTTTACCTGGTTCATGGTCAAATATTTGTAAGTGCCAGAATGGAGCCTGTGACAATTCCAGACTTCAGGTATAAGATTTGTATTTTGCTGGGGAATATTTCACTTCATTCAGTCTCTAAGTAAATTATTAAATGGTATAAACTTATATGATGTGTGGGCGTAAGGACAAAATAGTTGAAATCAGGTTCTTTCACTGTATGGTTTTCTAAACAATGTTCTCTTTAGCTGGTGGATAATAGGACTTAAAAAAACCCCAACCATATACTAACTGTCCCCTGAACCACATGCATACTGTCGGCCTCAGTTATGTTCTGTGTAAACCGTTGTCCTCAAGGAGAGGAGAAATTATGTCAGTCCTTCCCCTAATTGAGCTGGTTGGGCACAGTATTAGTGACAGTCTCAAAGGTGGTGTGAAGAAGCCTAGCATATGGTGTATAGAGTAACAATAAAGGATGAAAAAGTTCTGCCCTTCCTTTATTTTTTTCTCTCCCCCCCCCCCCCCCTCTCCTTCTCTTTCT
>NW_009935974.1:84653-97035 GCF_000696875.1 Nestor notabilis
CCCCCCCCCCCCCTTCTCCTTTTACCTACATTTTCATATCTCCTGAGTCTGTGTCTGAAACAGTTTGCTCCTGACTTCAGTGGCTAAAGCGCTGTGGATGAGGCCTTGGAGGTTTGACTTGGTGACAGCCTTGTACTGTCAGTGCAGTAGCAAGGAGCACTGGTCATTCCTGTGAGGGGGCCAGTCTTAATTGGCAAAACCCCTTGTTGGTTGCATTTTCAGTAGGCAGGGCAAATTTCTGTGTTCCTAGTAATTAAACCTTGTAAGTGTGTCTGGCTGAATGAATAAAAGAAGACATTTGGCAATTTTACTGGAATCATAAACTATGTATAAAACATTGATAACGCTAATTGTTACTTGAGGGATTTATTAGCCAAAGTAGTTATTTTTCTTGAGTATCCTGAATTTAAAACTTACTGACAAATCCTGCTTGCACATAAACCTCAGGGGTTATGAAATCTTATTAATTGGGAAAGTGTAAGACACAGTTAAGCCATGAACGTAACGAAGCTGTTTCTTGTAAGGCACTCCTGGGATACAGATCTGTGCATTTCAACGAGCTAAAAACTTTCTCTAGCAATTCCTGCCCTGTGAGCAATTACTATTTAATTCATACCATTGAGCTTCCTCAATCAACAAATACAAGCATGATGAGATCATAGGACAAATGAGTATACTAAAGATCAAGAGAAGACATGTGATTTTTCAAATCACTGTGAATTCAAGAGAGAGAAACAGTGAAAAAGCTATTCCATATGTCAAGACTCAAGACATGCACCATTTTTCCAGCAGCTTAATGATTTAGTTTCATAAGCTTTCAAACATTCAAGTGAACACCTGTCAACATGCAGGTGTGATATTCTGCTATTTTGCAGTGCATATTGTGATTCCCAGGGATAGCGATGCTGGCAGCCCTATCATCATTTAAATGTAATTGTGCACTCTCTCCTCTTGTGACCAGTGAAGTCTGTGTGGTCACACTGAGACACTGCATGTCTTGGCAGGTCTGCTGCTGGCATTCTTCACACTGGGATTATTTTAGATTGGCTGCAATGAATGTGTTATTTTCCATTTGTTAACACATGGGGACTTGTAACTCTGACAACTGAGAAAAATACAGTCATTTATATGATGATTACTCTTGTTTTCTCAGATGTAATCTGAAAACACATTCTCTTATCTTTACCTTCTCTCTCGTGCCTGCCTGGTCCTAAAATCCACAACAATTGCAGTACTAATTATACGATGCTTTCTTTGGCATCAAGGAGAACAATTCACTAGGATTTTCTATTACAGTGAAATCCAGATGTAAAAATAAAGATAATCCATATCCTTCTAAGTAACACAAAAAAAGCACAGAATGATAGCAATTTTTTACTTTGATCAGAAAAATTGCTATTTCACAGCTGTTTCTGGCTTGAGTAGGTAAGTTAAATTATTACAATTAAAACCCATTGGGATAGTAAAAGTGTAATGATACATCGAGCTGCCATAGAAAGCTGGTGCAGTGCCAGCTAAAGTATGCAACCAAAGTGAGATTTATACAGATGTCTTGATGTGTCCCAGTATTCAAGCCTCATGAGTAACAATAACAAACAGTTGATAACAATTAGTTGTTTACTGGATCTGGAGCAACAGAGAGGATGCAACTGATTTAAGAAGTTAAAATTAAATGATAGAAAAAAGTAAACCCATGTGTAAATCAATATTGCCTCTTTGATTTCACAGTACCATCATTCTGTTTCCTATCTCTAAAGGCCACTTTGTAGTGAGGTCATTAATGAACTTCTTCTAAATAGGTCTTTCAATTATTCCCTTGGTTTATCTTGTTTGGTGTGCATCTGGTGATTACTACATGTGCCTTTATCACCCTGAGGTTTGGCTCATACAGGGAAAGATCCAGCCCTGACCTGAATGGGGAAAATGGCCACAGGACGGTATCAGGGATGTGGGAATCTATGTATTGCTCTAGCCAGGCATTAACTGGAAAAACAAGGGTTACAGTCCTACTAGCCCCAGAACAGATTTGGTTTTGGTCTTCACTGTGCTTTTCTAAGGAAATACTTTCAAAATGAATTTTGTGTTCTTGCAGGATGGGCTGGGTCAATTACAAGGCACATTTCAGTGGTTGCTGTTGAATGTCCGGATGGAGTTGAAAGTGCCATTTTTGAGCTGCTAATCATTAAGTGGCTTGAGCTATGATTTCACTATAAAAGCTGCCCTTTCTACATGGTAGCATAACAATTATGATCACTACAGATATTCAAGCTAGTTCTTCTGAGTTTGCTTTATTTTCCTCTGGTCCATGGGAGCTTTAATTTGCTGACTTTTATCTCATGCTGAAAGATTCACCTTTTCTATGGGCTCCAGGGGTAGGGAAGGATGACAGTTCTGAGGGAGTCGCCTGCAGGCGTCATTTCTCAGACGTTCCTGTGTTTGCAGTTTTACCTGCTATTTCAATGCCTAGCACCAGGAGTTAAAAGAAACCCATCCCTCTTTGAATGTGAAAAAAGTCGTCTCATGCTTCTTGCAGGTTTTATTTTACTTCTGTCTTCAACATGCAAAACAGAAGCTTCTGTGCGCACCAGGGTCCCCTTGCATGATTCCCTGCCTGGTGAAGTCTTGCAGGCTTCCTGCTTGATGATTTCCTCTGTAAAATCATAAGCCTCTTCAATCTCCAGATTGCTGTTGGGTGGCTCTTCTGCCATGTTGGCAAGATTGTCTTCTGCTGCAGTCTTCATGAGTTTCAGTAGTTCTGCTGCTTTACAGATGCTTTTCAGATTTGCCCTTGGTCCTTTGTTGAGATGTATATACACCTCAACAAAACTGGCTTGGTCACCAAGCCAGAGAGAGAGCATGGAGCACAAGCAGTGGAGAATCAGTAAAACTTTTTCACTTGTCTTCTGTACTGTTGACTAAATTCCCTGTAAATAACACATCCTTGATCCTTTCCCATTAAGTCTTCTGCCATGCAGAAGCTCTCCAGCAGCTAGCACCTCTCTGACTTGTGTTGAACTTGTTGCGTTACTTACATTATTAGCCCCCAAACCCAGCTTTGCTATGTCTATGGGAAGTTAATTTTACTTGTGAAAATGAAACAAAAATATTGACTTATACTGCCCCTTTCTTGCTCATTTGCGTGTTCAGCTTTTTGTGTGCAAGACTTCTCTGTGCAAGGACTACTAAGGCTTTTATGGCCAGAAAAGGCCCTTACTAAAGGTCCCTTAGTAGGTGCCTTTACTGGCCAGAAGACTTCTAAATTGGGGTGTACCTCCCCTAACTTGCCACCTCAGGAGGGGGAAGATTAGAATAATATTCTTAGCTCACTCCTTTGCTATGAGACACATTTCTTTATTAGTACCTGTAGGGCTTCGTTTTTATTATAAATTGTACTCTTTTATTATAAATTGTAAACTTTCCTCCTTGTGGACTTTTCCCAGATTTTTGATTTATTCACTCATATTCAGTATTTGTATTGTGCTTCACATTTACAGAGCACCATGAAACTAATGAACTCACCACAAAGACTTTCACTGTCATTTTCCAGAATTGTTAGTGACAGATCTGCAGGTAGGGTGAAAGAATTGATATATCTGATATGTTTATATTTCTCTATAAGGTAAGCATGAGCATTATAAACTACTGCAACTGGTTTGGAGGTATTGACGAGAAAATGAAGTCTTTACTCTGGTACCTACTAGAAATGTTTCAGAAGCTGTTGGTCCTCTGTTTTCAGTATGAGTTTTCTGCAGTGTGACATGCTCTTCTTCCTCCATTCTCTGTAACCAAACCCATCTACTTTTGATTTGCCCTGTATGTCTGTACCAAACTATTGTATTGACCAGGGGTCAGTGTCTCACACTGAACTTCCTTATATTGATTTCAGACTGGCTAGTTGGGGGTTTCTTTGTTGGTTTGGGGGATTTTTGTTTTGTTTTGTTGGGGTTTTTTTGTTTGTTTGGTTGGTTTTGGTTTTTGGGTTTTTGGTTTTTTTTAATGGCTTGGATTTCCTGATTGTTTAAAGCCATGATTTTTTGTTAGAATTCATTTTCCTTCATAAGCTAAAGTTATGCAATCCATTCTTTTGAGCAAAGTGCAATCAAAAGACTTCTAACGTATTTTGTCTTAATACATTTAGTGTTAGAGATTGTCATCAGACGGCATCCCAGTACACGATTCCATTTACCTTGACAATGGTTTTCCCAAAGGCTAAGCTGAATGATTTATGTTTCTGATTACTTCTGAAGGAACCATGTTAATTTGCTTTATGTTTGCAACTAGCTCTCACCTGTGTATCAACTATCATCATATCCCCCACCACTCTTCTCTGTAGCTCCAGCGGCTGCATTTGTCCACCACATTGTTTTTCCAGAGGTCAAGCAGTTGCCTGTGACTCTGATTTTTTCAGCCACTGTACTATCTTATTAGAACATTAATTGTACACCCATTTATTTTCTAAACAATTTTCTGTGGGTGTAATATTAGAAGAGTATAAATGAGGCATTCTGTTCAAAAACACTGTTAACTACCTGTGGAGGGAAAATCACCAAAGCACATGGAGAATGAGTAAATCTGAGACTATGTGGTCTAACAGCTGCCTCTTTGCAATGCATGTGGAGTCAGCAGATCAGATAGCCCTGGCACAGAAAGCTGCTTTTTGTCCACCCCCTTTTTTTTTTGTCTTCTCTTAGCCAGCATAACATGATCTGTGCAAGGCAGAGTCTGAAAGCAGGCACTGAACCTGTAAATAGGATCTTTGTAGCAGTGTTCAGTGGTTGGGTAATTTAAGCAGAAGACAACAAGGGCAGCTGATGGGATTTGGTTGCTTCATATGTCTACATTTCTGCTTCTGCAATATTGGACAGCATGGCTGCTCGTGCTTTGTAGCTTCTCACATGGCCTCACCTTGTCATCCGAATTTGACTTCATGTATGATGATTTCTCTGATAAAATCTGATATTTTTTCATGTTGATGCTTAAAACAGCCATATCTTTGTTTAATCATGCTCTGCAGCTTTCACAAATAAATTTAGCCATCTGTGGTTGTAGGCCAAATATATGCCTTTTCTTCACATGTTATCATCAATATTAATGTGACTAATCTTTATCACTGGTTCCTGCATCATTCTAAATAAACAAATAAGAGTAGATGTAGTGTGCAGCTACCAAAATCCTTTGGTGGTCTATTTAACAAGAAGTAATGTGTTCTTACTGACTGGTAGAGTGGAAAGAGAAGCACTGGAAACCCTGTGTTACATTAATGGGTTATACAGATCTCCACTGTAATCTGCAGCAAAATTAACACAGGCAGTTGGTAATGGCTTTCATTGCCACGGCAGAACAAGAGATACATCTTTAATAAACTGATTGTTAAATGATGTAGTCTAAACCTATGCTTATGTTAATCCATTGTGATCAAGGGAAATCACACTCTTCAGTTACATTGAAATAATGCATTGGGTCTGGGAAAATGGAACAGATTTGGAAATTGTTTGTAATTAATGATGTTTGTTGGTTTAGCTAGGACATTACTACAGACAAATTCATCCTAATTGGTGCTCAATTAGGCAAGTGCTCTGAAAGTGGTTTAATTTGATGAGGGTACTTTTGGCCTTATTTCTGCATTTAAAATCCTTACCTATTTTGGAGGCTAAATTATTTTTTACAGACACAAAACTCCAGTTATTTACTTACAGACACAAATATAGGGCAGAATAATACGTAAGTGATATATATATCAAGACAAAGATATTATGATTACAGAGATATACAATTTTTAAGTCTTGATCTACTTTAAAACCTCGCATGACTAAATTTTTTTTATTCACAACAAAATGACTTCAATCCAAAATCAGGAGAATGCCACAAAAATGTGTCTATTGCCCATCTCAGCAAAGATGCATTCATATTTATGATATTCATTGAAGAAATGTATTAATACTTAGATAAACATTTTTTCTTCACAAAAAAATAGCAGGCTTAGAATAATCATATTTTTAGAATACATGTTTTCCCATAGAAACCTAAACCAGCCAGAAATTTACAAGCTCCTGTTCAGCAGATGCCTTCTCTTTGAGGCGTTAGTTAGGGTTGTTCAGCCCAGAGAAGAGAAGGCTCCAGGGAGATCTTATAGCAGCTTTCCAGTACCTAAAGGGGGCCTACAGGAAAGCTGGAGAGGCGCTTTGGATGAGGGCATGTAGTGACAGGACAAGGGAGAATGGCTTTTGACTGAGAAAGGGTAGATTTAGGTTAGATATTAGGAAGACGTTCTTTGCTGTGAGGGTGGTGAGACACTGGAACAGGTTGTCCAGAGAAATTGTGAATGACCTATCCCTGAAAGTCTTCATGGCTGGGCTGGATGGGACTTTGAGCAACCTGGTCTAGTGGAAGGTGTCCCTACCTGTGGCAGGGGGGTTGGAACTAGATGATCTTTAAGGTACCTTCCAACCCAAACCATTCTATGATGATCCAGTTTAACATGTCACATTTTGGTCTGTGTCCAGAAACAGAAATATTTCTGACTTCAACCCACCTTGAATATAATTTCACCTCAAGGAGGTGGAAACCCACCTTCGTGCACAGGCAGCCCCAGGAGGCACTGGAACACCAATAATGGCAGTAATAGCTATGGGCATTTGGGATGGTGAGACCTTCATGCATGAGGATCACTGCTTGGTGATATATCTGTGGGACCTCATCCTCCAAGGTTTATTGGAGAAAGGATGGATTAAGGGAGACATAGGTCCATGTATCTGACCTCTAAAGTGTCACACAGTTCCTAAAATGTGCAGATCTCTCCCAACCAGAGCTTCCTCACAACTCTGTCAACCATGTGCCCAAAACATCCACCCAAGCTCCACTCAAAGTAAAAACTTTGGTTTATGAGCTGAACTCTGGCTGTTTTATCTGAGGATGTCACTGAGACTCCTGTGAGAATCTGATTTCTCTCCTTTCCAGTGAGGGTAAATGCTAGAGATTGCGTGAGTCAGGGATGAAGGAGATGGCAGCCTCTCCTCCAGAGCCCAACATCAAGCATGGTACAACTTTCCAGGAAGCATCCTGAACAGCTAGTCATAGCATGGCTGTTAACCAGTGTAGAAATTCCGGGTCTGATATTGTGTATCAGTAGCTTTTGGCAGTTTTATAGGGTTTGTGTATCAGGATTTTACATCAATCTACCAAACGGAAGTTCCTCAGGCAACAGGTATTGTTTAAAAAAAAAAAAAAAAAAGGGCAGAAATTAGTAATAGAATATAATTTAAAAAATTAACAAACCCAGCTATGTTCCATAGAACATACTGCAAAACTGTTAAAATACCAATTGCATGATTTCCAAGGGTGAATTATGACCTTCAGACTCTACATGAGAGTGGGAGAATTTGATTTCTATCAAAGGGAATAGCAGGCTATTTATTTAAAGCTATATCTAATGGCTTTAAGCAGTGTTTGGATGCAAGAAGCGATATCTTGGTCATTTCTGAATTAAGATTTTATGTATTGACTGACATTCAAAAACTGATGTCCAAGAAGCTTATAGCTCTGGAGCTTCTCTCTGCATGTCAGCTGAAATGGAAGCAGAGTTTCATTCCAATAACCCATGAACAGGGGTGCTGTATACTGCTTCCTACTGTCAGCACACTGATGCTAAGTATAACAGTTAGGGTAGTGTTTTGGGTCAAGGTCCATGCCGATACTGTGTTAGAGTTGATAGTGTCTAGTATGAAATCAGCTTTTTGAGAAATACAGTGGAAGTTAGTTAAGTGCTTCTGCCTCTGGCATTGTCATCTGATTTTAAGAATTCAGTTGTTGCACCCACCAGGAATAGGAAAGGCTAAAATCTGACATAGTGTTCTGATGACTGTATTTGTTATCATAACACTGCATTTGAATGAAATCATGTCTATAATACACACCTATATCTTCCCTTTATTGAGTATATATACTATATTCACTCTACACAAGCTACATCCAGAAGCAAACATGACAAAGTTCCTCATTTCATGGAGCGTGTAGTCACAGCACACCAAACCAGGTGCTTCATTAATTGGTTTGGCTGGTTCTTAAGCTGAGAAGTTGCAAAGCACAGTTTATGACAATTTAAATGAATCTGGACCTGAGAGTGTTGCTCTCAGTGTGATCCTAATGGGGCTGTGTCAGCTGTCAGTGAGAACATCTTCAGATTATGAGATGGAGTTGCAAGAATAAGGTGTACCTTGAATAATTTTCTTCTAAAAATTTAGCAACTTTGTCAGCACCAACTCTGATAATCTGATAGTATTCAGATCATGGTCTTTCTTTCAGTCTGTGTTAAGGAACATGAGAGATTTCATTTTTTCAGGATTGGATTCTGTCATGCTGTTTTACTGCCAAAAAAGGCTGTATTTGCAGTGGATTTGTGAAGGTGCATATACTTTGGAATAGATTTGGAATTGGAATTTGATGAACTGATCAGCTGATGAACTGATTGTAATGCTTTTTATCTTTAACATCTGGACTAATGCTAAGTTTGCAGTTCAGTTTCTAAATATTAAGAGTCCGCTTTAGAGAGCTGCTGTAAGCCTGCAACTCCCACTGTTTTTAGTCTTTCACATTTACTCACCTTCCTAAAATTTGACCTCTTTCATTTGAGAGCCTGACAAATGGCTCTTGACTTTGCAGTGTCAGTCTGCATTTCATTAGCACATCAAAAAAGCTTTTTATCAGTTCTTCCACTGAGATGTAATACCTTTTCCAAAACTCAGGGGCAGGTTTTGAACTAATATTTTAAACCTGTATATGCTTATAGCTGCTGTCTACTTTTCATCTGTTTAGAAGCTAGTGAAAATCAACATTTCCAAATTTTTGCCTATGGTGATACTGGATCTTCTTATAGCAGTTTCATGATTGTTGTAGGTTATTGATTTTCTCACAACAGAAAATTAGTAGATTAGCAAGCACCATTCAGCATTAGAAAGTAACATAACTGGATGTGTGATAAGCTTTTTAATCTTTCTCCTTGGCACAAACAGTGCATTTTTAAGTTTGCAGGGCTTCGGGAACACTCCCTGTTACTTGCTCCCTTTCTTCTGAAAATCTATGCAGTGTGTAACAGAATTCTCCTGCTGAGGATGGAGGTTAGATACCATTCCCTGACTCCTTACAGTAATAATATGAAGTTCATTTGAAAGTTACCTGAGTATTGCTCTTTCAGCACACCAGACCTCAGTCTCTGACAGGAGTGCTCCATTGCCAAAGCATCTTGTAATGTTCTTATCCAGATAGATATTCCTCCATAGCCATCAGACAGCAGCCCTTGGAAAATTCACTTACCTTCTTTTGTCTTTGTGTTCCCTCAGACAGTCCTCATGTAGACTTATCATTCATTTCATCATTATGAAAACATTCTCTTTAATGAGTAAGAAAGAATTTCTGATGTGCTTTTCATCAAGCAATGTATGTGCTGCCTTAAATCATACTTCCATAGATCTCTGAATGGCATGAGTAATTAACAGCCTTTATAGAAGCTTTTAATAACCAGTAACATCAAACAGTAATAATAAGCCAGAAAATAAACTAATAATTAAACTAATAAATCTTTTAAACATCAGTGGATTAAAAACTCCTTTGAAAATAAGCGTGTGCACTAGCCAGCACCTAAATGATGGACTTTGTCAAAGAAACTCATATGATGCTGAACAGAAGATGCAACAAATGTCCATCACACAGAGGGATTAGTCTTGGTGGTTTATGTAATGAGAAATACATACTCAGTCATACTCTGCCTGGCAAGCAGACAGTAGCAAAATGCCCATGTGTTTTGAAATCATGCAGGTTAGGCTTGTATGTCAGTAGTTCAGATCAGTAAGAGCAAAACTGATCAGAACAGTTGCTGCCAAAGACCTGACATCCTGCTTATGCATTTTTATGGTTTTATTTGGACTGGTCCAGACTGGTCCTGTGTGGTGAATCCCTATTGCTGATGGGAGTACTGGACTGCTGGTGGTTATCTTCCAGCTCTGTCATTCTGAAGGAATCTAGTTCGTGTACTTGGACACTGCTGCATGAAGCAAACATGAGGGCAGCAGGGACTACAAAGAGGTTCAATTCAAAGCATCACTCCCAGTCTGCGATAAAGTACTAATACAGCCATGCTCTTCAGTAAGTAAGAATAATAGGAAAAATCCCCTTAAATACTTTCTGTGCTTGGCGTGTCTTACTCTGCATCGCAATTTCACATCGTGGGATTATAGTTGTGACCTTGATTACCTGCATTGCTTGGGTCGTGTATGGGGGAAATACAAGTGCTTTTACTCAGATGCTGTCAGGACTGGGCTCAAGAATAAATCAGACTCTGTGGCTGCATAGCGGAAATACAGGGATCACCTTATTGGCCACTGTCCACATCTGGAGAAGGGCACAGTTTGTATCATGGCCCAGGCAACTGCATGGCCAGTCACTGCTGCACTGCACAGAAATGGACAAGATACACTGCAGATGCTGCGTCTATAGACACAGCAAATTTACAGCCATTTCTTATGACAGAGCTGAAAACCTGACGGGAACTATCATACAGTGTTTCATAAAAGTCTGAAACAACATGGCAGGACTTTCATTTGATAGATTTGATTTTTGCAGTGCAAACCTTATGGTTTTTGAAAAACGATATTATGGTATTGGTGTTCCGAAGTCGACATTGTATCTAAAACTACATGTGTTATACAAGACTCAAATGACTGGATAAATATTGCTAAGTGCTGCTTAGAGAATGAAATCCAGAGCTGCAGTACACCCACACACAAATGAAAATACTATCTGCTGGGAGTTCTTTATTGTGTTTAGCAGAGAGCTATAAATACGCATTTAAACAGTGATTTGTATCACTATCTTATGTTTAGATCTCTGAATGTTCAGAAATCAGAGCCTCACAATCTCGGTTTGCTCTTGGATACCTGAATACATTTGAATAATTTTCTTACAGCTTTGTGCAAAGAATGAAAATCTCAGCCGATGTTCTCAGGATAATCCACCAAGATTATGGAGTTTTGGGTTCACGAATGACCACAGTCATGATTTCAAAATAAAAAAACACAACAATATCAGGTTACTAGAGAATGCCACATGTGGGGCATGGTTGCAGCCAGAGAAGTTATCTTGGTATATTTTGTTAAAACAGATCTAGATAAATTCAGGACAAAACTTTTACAATAATTTAGCTGTTTCAAGATACAGACTTAGCATGTAGCCTAGCCAGCTTGTGGCTGAGAGTCACTTATTACAGATACTCAAAGAGATTCTTGGGTTTCTTTATGAACCAAATGTGCTCTCTGATCGTTCCTGCAGTATCTCTAGAGCTTGCAGGCATTGAGAAGTAATTTTAGGATGGTTGCAAGGAGTCTTGATGGAAACAAATCTGTCTGAAAACAATAAGTGCTGTTTTTCAGTTATGTTTTCCTCTGTGTTTCCTTTTTGCTCCATCAGTGAAAAACTGCAGACAGTTCCAACAATGTATTCTCTACTAGCCACTCTGCAGTTTGGTGCTTGCTTCTTCCATTTGCTACTTCTCTGTGATATTCTGCACCTTTTATGAAGGTCCACAGGATTTCAATATCAAGTACAACAAAGCGATTATTTATAGTGTAGATTTTTCCTTCATTGTCTTCTTTCAAAATATGCCCAGATATTAAGATGAGTTTGCAGTTCTAATTTTTATTCCTTCAGTTCAAAGTCTAAACTTTCTTAAAATGTACATGTTTACACTGACACTTGTCTTACAAAGTTTGTCTTTGATCAGCCAGTGCTAATATACAGAGTATGACACAAGCGATCATAATCTTATTCAGCAACTAGAAATGGCAATTTAGGAGAGAAGAGGATTTAGGCTTGTAAAAAATGTACACTCTTATATTGTATTGTGAATTTCATAAAGTAGAAATACCTGGGAGAAAAAGAATGAACAAAAATGCTCATGATTGCTTGAAATAATTTAATAAATCAACCTGTATAACCTCTAAAATAAAATGCCCTAATATAAAACTGGAGCTTTTTAGCCATATTCACAGATGTGTGTGGTTTTCTGGTAGAAAGCTTAATTGTCAAGCCCCATTTTTTGCAATCAAGCCCATATGGGGTCAGTTTAATGAATAATACAGCTGATGACCAGGAGTTTACAGACGCATTGAATTGTTAGAAAGTATTAAGAAACAAGATACTTTTTAAAGTATGAAATCATGACTTTATGTCACAGAAATTTATGTTAAACTAAACTTTTATAAACTTTTCAGATAGGAACAATGGTAGATTCATTCCTAATCCTTCTTTTGAACATTTAAACTTCTTGAAAACTAAACAGTTGTATGACACAGCTGACGTAAAAAAACCCTATATCTATATATATAGTATATAT
>NW_009935975.1:0-9154 GCF_000696875.1 Nestor notabilis
TTCAGAGCAGCCCTGCGGAGAAGGACTTCAGAGAACCACTCGTATCCTGGGCTGCATCAAAAGAAGCATGTCCAGCAGGTCAAAGGAGGTGATCCTGCCCCTCTACCCTGCTTTCGTGAGACCCCACTCGGAGTACTGTGTCCAGTTCTGGTGTCCTCAACAGAAAAAGGACATGGAGCTGTTGGAGTAAGTCGAGGGGAGGGCCACGAGGATGATGAGGGGGCTGGAGCATCTCCTGTATGAAGACAGGCTGAGAAAATTGGGCTGTTCAGCCTGGAGAAGAGAAGGCTGTGTGGAAACCCCATAGCAGAGTCTACAGGATGTTGGGGAGGGCATCTTCATTAAGGACTGTAGTGGTAGGACAAGGAGTAATGGGTTCAAACTGAAAGAGGGGAAGTTTAGATTAGATATAAGGAAGAAGTTCTTCACAGTGAGGGTGCTGAGGCACTGGAATGGGTTGCCCAGAGAAGGTGTGACTGCTCCATCCCTGACAGTGTTCAAGGCTGGGGTGGACAGAGCCTTGGGTGACATGGTATAGTGGAAGGTGTCCCTGACCATGGCAGGGGGGTTGGAAGAAGATGATCTTAATGTCCTTTCCAACCCTAACTATACTATGATTCTATGAATTTGCAGTTTAGGATTTTTCACATGGCTTAAGGTGCATGTACAACCCCATTGATTTCACTGAGGCCTATGAAACCCCATGCTACAGCCTTTGGAAAGACCTGGGTCTTAAAAATAACATCACCAAATTTCAGATACATTTTTTTTTCCTTTTCTGGTTTGGTATATTTTGTACAAAATATGTTTTAATACATGGATTTTGTTTAAGAAATTTGTCTGAAATCTGTACCTCCCCAAGAGACAGATGTTTATAGCATTATTTGTCATATTATGTGTTTACTACAAACAGTTTAAGATTAAAGGCATATTTGTTGTAAGTACTGAAGCAATGAATTAGATGTTGCATATTTCATCTATACTTGTCATGATGCTATAAAGCTTGTTAGCAGTCTAGGATATACAATGATTGAATGCTGGGTTCATATTCAGTTTTCTATTTCAGGCTTAGGATTTACAATTATCTTGTCACTATATTTCAAAGCAACAGAATGTTGACTCCTTATCAAAAAAATTTAACATCCTTACAAAAAACAATTGAAGGAACTAATCCACTTAATAACTTAGTAAGTGTCCATGTAAGAAGCAATGATTGTTTATAAAGAAAATGCTTTCTTAGCTGCATTTGCCTAGTCAGATATCTTCCTTATAAAACAGGCAGCAAGTTCATTAGCCAAACAAATACCAAAGTCAAGAGATGTGAATTTCGTCCACGAATTGTATGCCTGTGGCACGCAAACTTTATGTAACTTCAAGTAAAATTTTCTGACTTATTTCGGTCATTAGTTCCTCCACTTATGAACTGTAGGGAAGTCATAAACCTTACATATTTGCTGTAAATTTTGTCAAGTGATTTGCTTTTCTTGACTGTAATGTGTACATAAAGGATAGTTAAGTACAACAATTTTTGTTTGCACTTCCAAGTTAATTTAGTTATTTTATTCTTATACATTTCATAGCACAGATGAGAACATGCAGATCATTCTTCTTCTGCAGATCAAACCCACTCATTTCTATGACTGTAGATCCATAGCTCCACCACTGCTAGCCAGCGTTATCTTTTCAGCAATTGCTATCCATAAAATCAAAGTATCCCAACCCAAATGTCTACAGCTGACATTAATAGCTATCTGTCAGGCCCCAGTTTCCTCAGTTCCTAGTTTTCAGCAACATAGATGTCCACAGGGAGAAACACACAGGATAAGAACCATGTCTGTGTTGAAACTTCAAACAATTCACCCAGTGCTTGTGTTCTGGTTTTCACCCATATTCATACTTCTTATAATTTGCTGCAATATGTAGTGGTGCCATATCAGACAGGGAGATGAAAGGTGGGTTTATTGAGCACAAGATAATCATGAAGTTCTTGAGGTAATCAGTTGCTCTAAATTGGTAATATCTTAATTTTTTCACTAGGCGATAATGGTAGCTTTTTGTCTTTACTGGCCCTATTTTCAACTAATTTTACAGGAAGGATGCTTCAGGCTCTTTGCTTCTCACACATATTACATCCTTCATTATACACTGAGGGGGGGAGGGAAGGAGGAGAAAAGAACATTATATAAGTTCTGGTGCCCTCTTTTTATATTGCAAAAGCTATACCAGTTCCCCTTTGACACTTAATATTAGCACAAGGAGAAGAATAGGAATGGTAGAAAACACCAAGAGCATGGACCACAGCTACAATGAAAAGGTCAGCAGAGCATGGCTTTTGGTTACAATTGCCAGTAAGATCCCTTTTTTGTTTTAATAAAACTTTCTTTCTGAGAACTTCTTTATCTGCCCAGATACTTGCATTTCTTGTGTAGTAAATATGAAAACCTATACAAAAATGTAAAAGAGGGAGGAGTTTCTATTTTCCTGTAAAGTTGCGGGTGAAAATATCAATTTGATTTTGTCCTTAAAGAATATTGTCAGTATTGGCTCCATATTATTAAGCTAGATTACCAATTAGAGCATCTGAACAGTATCAACTCTTTAAATAATCATACTTCAAATACCTTTTATCATATAGCACAGAAATCAGGGTAAAATGGTCAGATGTCAATACATATCAATAGGTTTAAATCTTTTAAGCAATGAAATGCACTTTTAATATGAAATGCTTGAAAATAAAATAAAAAAAATACTTGAAATACTTAAATACACTTTTAACTTTAATTAATTTTTCAGCTTTCCTGATCAGCAATGATGACACAACTAGTATTAAGTTTCATTTAATTAATGCTTTACTCTCGGAAGAACAGGGCCAGACCCTGCCTAATATTTTAGAAGAGTTATGAAATATAAATTTGGTATTTTTATGACCCATGATAAGGCTGTGTGATATGCATTGGAAAGAGCAAGCTGTCTCAACGATTACTGGAAGTAAATGGTGTCTCACCTCTAGGGTCTTACTTGCAAACACACATATGTATGTGAGGAAGAGAAAGCAAGAGAGAAAGAAGGGATACTTTCAACCCTTACTTTCACATGTGAGCTAGTGGGGCTGATGTCTGTTCTGGTCGTCTCCGCACGTTTTGCTGGAGCAACCAGGCAGGTATTGACCTCCCCTTCCCTTTTTCCATTTGCCTAAGGACAGGATGGGAGCTATGATCCAAACTACGGCTCGTTCTAGATAAATCCAAAAAGGTTTTTTAGACTGCACAGGTTTTAGGGTGAGGTAGTCACAAGCCTCTGCCCTCTGCGAGCTCCTTGCACAGCCCCGGCAGGGAAGGAGCATCCCCTCAGGAATCAGGGTTACTTTGGGGTTGCAGAGGTGGAAAAGAATGATTGGGTAAGTTTGTAAGAGCATGGTGATTTTGTCAGGGTTTCATTTTTCACTCTCATTATATATGACATGCTTGCAGGTAATATTTCTTTGTTTAGGCTCTGATGAAAATACCAGTTCCCATATCTCTCAAAGAGAGGTCTTGGTCTGGAAGGAGCTTTTCTGTGTTATGGGAACACAATTTTCAATTCTGTTTTTATCTCTAACATATTCTTTAGGATCTTATACTGACAGGTAGTTATTTTTTACTAAATTAAGGCTAGGGGAAATGGGCAAATCTTCTAGGAAGCCTATAGAGGCCCTTCAAAAGTAGATGATTGAGTGTACTTAAAATAAACATACACAAGTAAATAGGACAAATAGCATGGTTATTGTGGAAAATCCAAATAAGGTGCTTTGATTCAAACATCAGGCGAACATGACTAACTTTAATTTTTGGGATGAGATTCAAAAGGAACATGGCTAAAATAACAAAAGAACCATTCCATTTTTTTTCTATTGGATTTAGAACAAATGTGTTTGATTCATCCCCCTTTGCTAACAGTCCCATTCCTGTCAAATATCAAATATGAATACTGGCCTTGGGTCAAATATGACTAACTCATATTTACAATATTATGTAGCTGGAGACGTACTTAAATTTTCTGAATATCCTCGGCTACTCAAGTAAAAACTGCAGACTGGATAAGCAGAAGGAAGGTTCCTGAAGTGTCCTCAGTAGTGGTAGCAAAGATCAACAAGCTTTATTTTCTGCTACTTATGATTGTATATCAAAAATGTAGAGGAACATAAGTTACTTTCTTGAAGGTCAAATCCTCCTGATTCTTACATTTAAGTAATTTAGTACAGAGCAATGAATGTAAAAATTTAATTGGGGAGCAGTAGATTTCTAATATTGTCCTAATTAACATTTTTTAATTTGAAAAATAAAATTCTTGTTCTCTCACAAATTAACCTTGAAATAGCCATGTGCAGCCTAGTTGTAAAACATTTGCTTTAACTGTGGATCATCCAGCAAAGAAAGAAAACTGTGTTAGAGACAGTTTTTAGATAAGTGTATAATATTTCTTTGACCATTTTTTAACAGTGGTATAATTGAGACTAAATTCTGATTTTGTTTTAAACAGCTCAAATTACCCTCAGAACAGGATATTCTGACAACTGCATACAATGACAAAGAAAACTCTTTTACATCACTGCTTCTGTGACTCACAGAAATAGAGAGGCTCTTTAGTGAGTATGAGAAGGGCCAGAATCTCAAGTGGCCTGACTCAATTTAACTCTGTGGGAAACAATGCAATCAGTTTTATTAACAACAGTAAAAAATCTCAGGCTAGTTCTCAGTACAAACTTACATTTCCTTTCCCCAGAAAGCAGAGGGCAATTTTGTCTCAAGCTAATGTTAAACTTAAATTTATAACTCCAGAAGAATTTCATACACTGTAAAAACTCTAAAGACGGCTAGTGTGAATGGGAAACATGCTAAAGACTCTAAAGTTGCTCCATGAACCATCTTTAGAGAGAATGACAAATCAGGGGGGGAAAAATCCTGCAGAAAATAGGGTGATTTTATGCTAATTTTATGTAAACTGTTTGTAGTCAAAGAATGGATAATCGTCTGGGCATTTGTCTTTATGAAATATGTCCACCTGGAGATGATAGATGTCAAAAATTAAAAAAAAAAAATAAATAAAAAAATCTGAAGGCACATTGGTTTTTACTACTTTGTTCCAAAAAGTCAAGATCTGAGAACAGCAGGAGGGAGTACTTGGATATTTAAGGAGACACATAGCAGTTTTCTTCTTTAAACTTACTCTTGGTTTTGAAGCTTATGTTCAAGTGAGGCTAAAATTTAAGATTTTAACTTCTACAATTCTCTGTTATCTTTCAGAGATAGTAATAGGTCTCTAAAGGATATGAAATCCAAGTCAGCATTAGAATTAACACTGGCATAAAACTATTTTTTATTTATATTGCTGCAACCAAAAATTATTACAGTTTGAAATATGGCAATGATACAAAAGAGAATGGTTAAAATGAGAAAACATCCTTCAGTGTCTGTCAAATATTCAATTCCAGTCTCCTTTACTTATGTATTTAGTGTCTTGTGAAAGCCTTATATAGTTATTAATAACATACAGTTAATTCAGGATTTGGCAAGAAGCTTGAAATGTTGAATCTTAAATGCTGAGGACCTGATCCTCTATTTCAGTGCTTAGGATTCAGCTTAGTAGAGTTGCAAGATGCTGATTCAAAGTGGTAGCATCTTCTAGGTACTCCACATACCTGGAAGGGATGCACAAGGTATGGGACATTTGGAAGATTTCCATGTTCTGCTTTTGCTTTTCTGTATTCTGCTTTCACTGCTTAAAGCTGGTCTTGGAAACAGAGTGAATAATTTCTTATAGTGTTTAAGAAGTAAATTATCTTTTTTTTCTAATTTGGATTATAGTTTTGACCCTGTTTCATATGTGTTGGTGTAATGTAGCACAATTTTCTCTACTTCTCTGTTTCTGAAGTTGCCAAATTTCCCCATTATATTAATTTGAAAAGTGACCAGTTACTTCTTATTACTTATTACTCATTACATCTCCTGGTTGCTGAGAGAAGTGGGCTTTTCCTTTGGCTTTCACATTTTTATGGTAAGAGACAAGTTCTTGAAGAATGCTTCTATCCTTGTGCGATATTTAATTGTCTTTAGAATTATTAAAACTGTGACTGCCATTGACTCCTTAGTTTAAATTGGTTGTATTCACTGCTCTAGGGTTCTCATTAGTTGGATGTTGTATTACCCTTCATTTTCTTAATTTGTCATTTATGGTAGGCTGCGTATTTGAGTCTAATTTGGAGGATTCAAAAGCTCTCTTTGCAGAGGATTTTTCCAGACCCCACACAGTATCATACTAGCACAGTCCATCTGTGTAGGACATTGATCCCATGGCAGAACTGAATAATATCTAAACTAAAACTGAATGTGTTTTTCTCAGCAATGATGAATTCATAGCTTTTTTTTCCTTCTCTAATGCTTCCTGCCTCCTGAAAGCAGAATAAAAGGATATGAGATAACTGAGTGAACAGAACACAAAAAGAAAACACTTCATCATTGCAAGGAAATAAGAGGGAATATCCTTAGAACAACACCCGTGAAGTGTCTTTGGGTGGTTACTGGGTGTGACCAAAATCAGAGCTGGGTCTGTGCAAAGGGAGTACTCTTCAATATAAACTCCTCAGCTGCCAAGAAACAGCTATTTGTGTATTTGAAGTAGTCTCAAGCTGTGGCCGGTTTCTCTATGGCAGCTGGAGACCAATTTGAATGATTTCACAAGGATGAGCAGCCCACAGGTGTGATGGTGGGAGCCAAATTCTTTCACCACTGGTTTCCTAAAGAGATAGATGCCGTCATACCAGTGTTACATCTGCTACATTGTATAGGAGACTGGAAGGCAAGGACTTCTCAGTTTCACATATAAGGACATTTAGAGGCATTCAATGCAAGAAAAACAGTGATCTGATTTTATATTAAAATCAGTACTGTCTATAATTTTGTTGTTACCATTCTTATGGGTTTCTCGCCCAAACATGAAGGTGGGATGAAGAATCTACTGTCTTTCTATTTGGGTACAGGTAGCCCTGCTGTAGCACATTTGGTCTAACAGCCATTCAGTTTGATAAAAAGCTGAGATGAAGGTTTAAAGGAGAGGGACTTGAGACTATAATGCAAGCAGAAAATGTGTTGACCTGAGTGTTACTACCTCAGCAGAGGACATCCAATGTGACTTCATGTCCTTCAGTCTTAGGTTAGCTGTTACCAGTTTATCTTCATTAAAGCCCTTTTTTTATTATAACGTAATGCTGCTGTGGGTTTGTTTTGTTGGTTTTCTTTGCAGTTTTATGTAATTAAACTGACCTTGAAGGAATATAATTACAGACCTGGTTGCCTTCTTGCATTCACGAGCACAGTTTTGCAACTCATACAATCTATCCATCTACTCTATAGCAGCAAACACTCAACTTGATCTACGTGTGAATATCTGTAGGTACAGAGACACCTAAGCTGACTTTGTGTGTCCTGACACAGAGCAGCAATGTGTGAGAAGCATGATGCCTGAGGCGGTAAACACTAAGAGATAGAGCTTACTATATGCAGCACTGTTCTGCTTGAAGACAGGTGTTCTGCTTCAAGATTTGACATATTGTGTCCCTGTAGCACTGTAATGTAATGTAATTCTAGAATTGTATTAGCTTCCTGATGGAGGAAAATGAAGCTTAAAGATCATGTAATTTTCCCAAGGCAAACCAGTGCCAAAGGAGGAACAGCATAATAATAGCTAGTGGTATTGTAGGAATTGTAGGAATATCACAGTTTGAATTGTCCACAGTACTGCAGGATGCCCAAATGATTAGATCTGACACTGTGCATAGTAACACATAACAATGTAAGCCCCATGCCTGTCATCCTGTTGTTGTCCAGCTCCCAGGGCTGAGCTGCCCTCTGCCCAAGCAGCAGTACAGGAGGAAATCTGAAGCCATATTTTGAGCCCTTTCCTTGCAATTGGTGGTGTTTCCCCCTCCCTGGTTGTGCTGGTGCAGGGCTCGGGTGTTTGCACACATGGCTGCTGGCGGATCTGACTTTACAGGCAGATGGGAAAAGAAGTTTAACTGAGCAGTGGATGCTACAGCTGGAGGAGGTCCCAGTGCTATTTTGCTCTCTGGCTGTTTCCACCTAAAAGCATGTCTCTCAGGGACTGGTACCAGTGCCCAATAGGATCAGACTGTCTAAGAAATAGGAGCTGAATGAAAAAAGACTGAGTGAAGTGGTTACCCATAATGGTTGCAAACACTTTCCTGCCCACTGACCCCTTGTGAAGGTGATTCCAAAGGCTCAGTTGGCATTTCTGTACTTCTTTTAGGAAATGTTTTGGCAAATATTCGAGTGGCAACATTTCTCATTTGAACCAAGCTCTGGAAGGCCAGCTTTTTGTTGTGGTTTAGCCCCAGCTGGCAGCTACACAAAGCCGCTCTCGCACTTTCCCCACCATGGGATGGGGGATAGAATCAGAAGGGTAAAAGCGAAAAAACTCATGTGTTGAGATAAAGACAGTTTAACAGGTAAATCAAAAGCTGCACGTGCAAGCAAAGCAAAACAAGGAATTCATTCAGCACTTTCCATGGTCAGGCAGGTGTTCATCCATCTCCAGGAAAGCAGGGCTCCGTCATGCATAATAATTACTTGGGAAGACAAACTCCATCACTCCAAATGCCCCCACTTCCTTCTTCTTCCCTAAGCTTTATATGCTGACCATAATACCACATGGTGTGGAAGACCCCTGTGGTCAGTTGGGGTCAGCTGTCCCAGCTGTCTCCCAACACTAACTTCTTGTGCACTCCCAGCCTGCTTGCTGGTGAGGTGATGTGAGGAGCAGAAAAGGTCTTGGCCCTGTGTAAGCACTGCTCAGCAGTAACTAAAACATACCTGTATTATCAATATTGTTTGCAGCACAAATCCAAAGCACAGTCCCATACCAGCTATTATGAAGAAAATTAACTCTATCCCAGCCAAAACCAGCACACCTTTCACCTCCACTGCCACTATAATTTGGTAAACCATCACATGTGAAACAATTAAAAGGTGGTGAGCTATGTGGGATCGAGGATTGTGCTAGACATCATCTTCACTTGACATCCAAGCTTTGATCTACCACTCACCTAGTCGTTGGGAAAGGACAAAAGGGAAAACATAGAAGAGTGAACGGGGTGAAGGGA
>NW_009935975.1:9185-33319 GCF_000696875.1 Nestor notabilis
GGAAAGAGGAAAAACTGAGCAGAGAATAGGTTTTTAAGAGCACTTGAGGGATTTCTTATCTCAGTTTCTGCGTCAGATCAACTCTTCATATATCCCTGGGACTGCGTGGCCCATTAGCCAGCTGACCAGCTCCCGAGGATGTCTTGATTTCTCTTTCACTTCCCTCTTTCCTCAGTGTTGACAATAAAATGACTGTGTTGCTACTACAAAGCACCATGTAATGAAAAGATGCTTATAGTTGTGGTTGCCAGACGACCATATATAAAGAAAAACGTCTTTATAAGGGAAAAACATTTCTGAGGAAATTCCTTGTCCCTCATTTTTCACTGTCACCCTGTATGAAAACTAGAAAATTACAGTTTGAGACATCAGTAAAGCCCATTTTCTCCTTGGACAGTCATTACAATGAGAGGTAAAATAAAGGACTTATATTTCTGATGCTGTCTCATACTATTCTTGTGTCATGATACAAACCTGAGTGTCAGGGTCTGATTTAGAAAACACAGTTGTCAACAGACCATTGCAGTTTTGATGGTCCCTTAAGGGTCATTGCTTCAGATATGCGTTATTAACTGACATCCTATAATCTTCCCCTGACCTTTCATAAGGGGATAGCACCCACTGCACATGGCTAAGCAGTTGGCTGTCATTATTCCCACACACTAAAACTAGGTTCCAATCTCAGCTGGTGATTTAACAAGACGTTTTGAAGAGAGCTCTTTGTCATGTGTAATAATGAGTGTTTCTGCTGCCTGCACTAAGTCAGAGATTTTAAAATGCTTTACCAGAAAGGAGGGAATAATCATTCCCCTGACTTGATGTCTGAAATGCTGAATGCTACCTAGTTATCTGCATTTCAATTATCTATTTAAAACTTCATGTTTTCTTTAGCAATAACAGGGTTTGCTTCTTCTTAAAATTATGTATGTTTTTAATGAATATTCTAGTTAAATAAAGGCCAGATCTCACAATCTTTTCTTCTGTTGAATAGCCTTTTAAACTATAACTGATCTCATGTAAATCAAAGGCTTAATGCCAATCAATTCCTTGAAATGAAGAAGTAAATGATGGGGGAAATCATGAAGAAATCTGTTGTTCATAACTTAATCCTGTAACTGTAGTTTTCACAATGAGAAGTTCCTTAAAATTTAAAGGTGTTTGCTTCTGCTGGCTGTGCTCTATATGTTGTGGTAAGTCACTTCCAGAAAAACATGAAGGGTCCTGGTCTCAGAATCTTGGGTAGAAAAAAACTGATGGCATACCACGGATTTTCCTTTAGAAGATCTGACTTTCCTGTGTAAGTATCATCAATACCATGAAAGAATTCTCTGAGGCCATCCTTCACCTTGCGTGAAGAGTTTCATTTACAGATAGATTTGCCAAATCTACACCACAAAAAATCAAGATAATACTGCCAAAATTAACTTAGAAAGCAAATAATTGAAGTCAGGGTAAATGGAGAAACTGGAAAAAACAATTTTTGCTGATATCTGGAGCAGAGACTAGATGGCTGAACTGATGAAAAAGGATTCAAACAGAGAACAATTTCATGAAAATAAAAGAACATCTGTGATATAAAAAATGTACATATTCATGGGACATGACTTTTCAGTTTAATCTGCATTCCCTAACCATTCCTGTGGCTGACAGTTTCAGCAATGCAGAGCAACTGAAAGAACAGAATTAAAGCTGTATATATTATGCATCTTTTAGTAATTGTTTAACATTATCTGTGATTGGCTTCAATGCTATATCCCCAGCATATTATCGGTCACAAACAAAATTATAGTGCACAGCTATTTTGATTTTTACATATGTTGTTTCAGCCTCTAGAATACATACAGTTTTCATTTAGCTTTGTGTTCAGCAATGACATGATAGCAAGGAACGCAGTCAGTTTCTCACTGCTTACCAACTATTGGTGTTACTCAATTAATCAAACCATTTACTTCTTGTTTAGTACCAGCTGTTGCTGTGTTCTTAGAGCTTGTCTTTAAGCTAAATGCTCAAGCCATGACTGGGAATACTGCAGGAAACATTTGAGAGACAAGCTTGTTGAGGAGCTGCTGATTCCAAAATATGCTGTAAGTGAATTTGCATAGTCGAATTAAATGACCCATGTCAACTTCTAGTGCTAACAAATACTATCATGAAAGTGACAGGAAACATATTTCTACCCCCTAACCATTAATGAAGCTACACAAGTAAATTAGGTTATGCCACTCCATCTTCATAAATTGCTGATTCAATAAATCACACTTGAGAAACAGCTGAGTAATTACAGAATGATGCTTGAAGCAATAGAGACCTCATTTGCATATTAACAGACATTTGTTGCAATAATTTCTGTCATGGACTGGTAAATGTTAGACATGATTAATTCTGTGAGCAATGCAGTTTGACTTCAGCAGCACACTGGAAGAGCTGACATACCAAAGACTGCAAATGCAGTACATGTGTGCTCTTCTGCAGCAGCAGTAAGGCACTCAGGTCTAATTAGCACCAGGAACTTGGTCATGTACAGGCCCCTTGGAGAATATTTTTCCTCAAGATCTTAGCATGCCGGAAGTCTTGTGAAACAGTGTCAAAAGATTATAAGAAAGAGAAAAACAAATCCATGAAATCTTCTAAGCACCAAGTAAGGCAGAGTTCCTTCTTTTCAAAAGTCTAAGTAGATATGGAGATAAGATAAACAGCTTTCCATACAGGTCTTAGGCTGGCTTTATTTTGTTTCCAAGCTTTTTCACCTAGAAGGCATAGCAGCATATGTCAGGAAAAGTTCCTAATGGTCTTTTTACCTAATGATTTTGCTTGGTTTTGCTCGCACTGGTGGTAACAGAGAACTCAGTGACATTCATACCACTCTGCTTGGTGAATCTGTGTCCATACCACATTTAATTCACCTTAGTGAAATTCAGCTTGCTCTCTAACGATTACCTGTTCTTCCTGTGTACTTAGAATTGCTTCAGAGGAAAATTCGGTAGTTCTCTAACCAATCTAACATTGCATACTTTTGTGCCAATAGATAGTCACTTAGGGGATAACAAGATAGAAGAGGTAGAAAAGTGTATCAATAGAAACCGCAAGCTGACCTGTCTCACGGCCAAAATAATGAAACATTATCCAACCTCTCCATAAAGGTGTTGGAAATAAACTAAAATGTTTGGTTCTTAGAACTGATTGTAAAGCCATATCCGTTTTCAGTTCCATCATATTGAGAGTCTTCCACATTAGTCAAAAATAACCTAATGGGATTTACTGAGCAACATGGCCTAGTGGGCAGACCTGCTCACAAGAGAATGTTAGCCTGTCATTTTTCTCACACCAGCTTTAAGATAGACAAAACCAAAAAATTTGCATGGGATATTCACTTTTCATACTGGAGCTTTGTATGCTTGTTGATTTTTTTTTTTCCCCACCCAGTTAAAGACAACCTGCAGCAAAAGTCAATAAAAAATGTTCCTATAAATACGTTAACAACGCAAGGAGGGTTAAGGAGAATCCCCATCCTTTTTTGGATGCAGGAGGAAGCATAATGACAAAGCACACAGAAAAGGCTGATGTAGTTAATGCTTTCTTTGCCTCAGTCTTTAATAGTAAAACCTATTGTTTTCGGGCTGAGCTAGAAGACAGGGACAGAGAACAGAATGAAACCCTCGTAATCCAAGGGGAAATGGTCATTGACACACACAGGTCTATGGGGCCAGGTGGGATCAACCCAAGGGTACTGAAGAAACTGGTGGGAGTACTCACTGAACCACTTTCCTTCATTTCTCAGCAGTCCTGGCTAACCAGGCAGGTTCCAGCTGAATGGAAATTAGCAAATATCATTCCCATCTACAAGAAGGGCCATAAGGAGGATCCAGGGAACTACAGGCCTTTCAGTCTTATCTTGGCAACGGGGAAGGTTATGGAGCAGATCATCTTGAGTGCCATCGTGTGTCACGTACAGGATAACCTGTAAACCAACATGGGTTTATATCAATGATCTAGGGACCCTCAATAAGTTTGCAGACAACACCAAGCTGGGCAGGAATATTTAGGGTAGGAAGGCTCTACAGAACGATCTTGAATGCCTGGATCAATGGGTTGCGGCTAATTGCATGAGGTTCAACAAGGCTCCGTGCTGGATCCTGCACTTAGGTCACAACAACCCCATGCAATGCTACAGGCCTGGGGAAGAGTGGCTGGAGAGATGCCTGGTAGAAAATGACCTGGGGGAGTTGGTCAACAGACAATTGAATATGAGCTAGTGTGTGCCCAGGAGACTAAAGACAGACAATGACATCCTGGCTTGTATAGGAAATAGTGTCGCCAAGCAGTATTCTGCACTAGTGAGGCTGCACCTTCAATACTGTTTTCAGTTTTGGGTCTCTAACCACAAAATTGATATTGAGGTGCTGGAGAGTGTCCGAAGAATGGCAATGAAACTGGTGAAGGGTCTGAAGCACAAGCCTTATGAGGAGTGTCTGAGGGAACTGAAGTTGTTTAGTTTGAAGAAAAGAAGGCTACAGGGAGACTTTATCCCTTTCTACAACTTCCTGAAAGGAGGTTGTAATAACATAGATGTCGATCTCTTTTCCAAAGGAACAAGTGATAGGACAAAAGGAAATGGTCTTAGGTTGTGCCAAGAGAGGTTTAGATTGGATATTAGGCAAAATTTCTTTTCCAAAAAGGTTGTCAAACACTGGAACAGTCTGCCCAGGGAAGTGGTTGAGTCACCATCCCTGGAGGTATTTGAAAGTCGTATAGATGTGGCACTTAGCGACACGGTTTAATAGTGGATTTAGCAGTGTTACGTTAACAGTTGGACTTGATGATCTTAAGGGTCTTTTTCAACCTAAATAATTCTATGATTCCATGATTCTAATTACATCTCCATGTGTCTTGGGACATCCATCTCTCCAAGGAGACCAACCTTTCTACAGCTTTACTGTGATCAGGATGGTTGGGTGATCCAGGCCCCCCCAGTATGATCTCTTTGACTTCTTTCACACAAAGGAAGTCTTCGGACATTAATTACTACAGTAAGCTGTCTGAAGAGGTATGACATGAATCCACACCAGAGGTGTAAATTGTACCCTAAAATCCTTTTTGAGTGAAAGATAAAATAGGAGCCTTGTTTTCATGGACTCGGCTCCTCCTCTATCTGTTCATCACCAGAGCACATACTTAGGTACCTCTAGCCTGGGAAAAGGGTGTGACTCAGACCACCTGCAGAAGGTCCTCAGCTTCTTCCTTTCATCAAGAGTTTGGTGCCCCTGAAGTGCAATGTACATACTGATTACGGGCTGCCTTGAGCTAGTCAATAGAAATGGTAGGCAGAAAGGCACATCTAACCTCTCTCCTTCTTCCTCTGTAGCATGCATCAGGGCCACAGATAAGAGGCTTCTGCCTCTCTGAGATCTAAACAATTACACTGGAGTACTGAAGTTGGTTGCGAAAAGCAATCGCCATCTAAAGAGAATGTGGAGACTCCTTGAGTAAGTCTTTCATGTTGTCTCTGTGTTAACACTTCCCTGTTCTGATGGAAAGGCATTGCTTTTGTAGTAAAAAATCAGATTGTCATAATGAGGGTGAGGTGTTATATCCTATCAATTCCTAAGCTCTAATTCACTTTGTGGTGCTGTCAGTGCAAGTTCTCTTCAGCAGCTCCATCCAGAAAAATACAAACCTTTTCATTTGTTAGAGGAATGCGTCCATCACATAGGGCTTTGCTGTCTTCTCAGTGGTAATAATGCAGTACATTCTGAAAAGAAAACAGGGCAAATCAACTTGGGACCTAATTACTGCAATAAGGGACAATTCCCTTACAGAGCAAAAATCTTACTAGGATACTAACACAAGCATATTGTAAATTAGTTGTGCCTGGATTTTGTGGTCTTTTTTGTTTTGGGAGTTTGTTGGAGGGGTTAGGGAGTGGGTGTTTGTGTAGTTTTGGTGTTTTGTTTTTGGTAAGGGGAGGGTAGAGTTTAATATCTTGGCTTTAATCAACAAAAATCGAAATGGTTAGCAACCTCTGTAATACTAACTCAGTAGCAGTCATCTAAGACAGATGTTTGAAATCTCTTGATAAAAGGCAGATAAGTTTGGTCTCTCTTGGTAAAAAAATGTAAGAAAGAAACAGAGGAGCAAAAGAACTAAAGAACATTGCATTTTGAGGCAACATCTCACATTTCTCCAAGGTTCTTATTCTGCTTATGAGGAGGTTCCTCTGAAGGTACAAGAGATATTAACAGCAGCAGGATCAGAAGTCAAACTTTTTCAACTCTGGATGGTAACAAAAATGTTCTATTTCTAATGGCTAAAGTGACTTCTGTAATTCTCAATATTTATATATAATTTTCATTCATTTCTTGGCTTATGGACTAAGTCACAAATCACAGAGCCCCTGAGCACTGGGGTTCATATTTAGTTTTTGGAATTCATTGAGAGATGGATATAAACTCATTTGATGAGATAGCTTTATTTCACTCAAATCATTCATCTGAGAGTACATTGTTGAGGTGTCTAGACAAATGACTAAGTTTTTTTTCTTTTTTCTTTTCTTCTTTTCTTTTCTTTTCTTTTCTTTTCTTTTCTTTTCTTTTCTTTTCTTTTCTTTTCTTTTCTTTTCTTTTCTTTTCTTTTCTTTTCTTTTCTTTTTCTTTTCTTTTCCTGTTTCTTTTCTTTCCTGTTTCTTTTTTTTCTGTTTCTTCCTTTCCTTTCCTTTCCTTTCCTTTCCTTTCCTTTCCTTTCCTTTCCTTTCCTTTCCTTTCCTTTCCTTTCCTTTCCTGTCCTTTCCTGTCCTTTCCTTCCCTTTCCCTTTCCCTTTCCCTTTCCTTCCTTTTCCATTCCTTTCCCTAAGACAGAAGTACAAATGCAAATTAGAGACTAAACAGCACTGGGAAGATTTCTGATGGTCTCAAAAGGAACACAGACTTATGAGTAAAGTATAGCAAACCAGAAATACTGTGTAAATATCAAGAACCTAGTATTAGTAAAAGTACCATGAACTACTGCTGTCACTTCTCCTACCAGAGCTGATTCTACAGATGATCGCTAGAGGGAAAAAACATGTATTCTGTTAAGCTCCCTACCTTTGAGAGATCCAGTGTCACAAACCCACAGATATAGAAAGATAAAAAGGTATAAAGATATATAATGATTCTTCCTTTCTGGGAATAAGCAGAAGTTCAGAAAGTTCAGACAGTCTAACTTACATTGGTTTGTGATTTACAAAGTGTCTGCTTTATTGCTCCTTTCCAGTATAGGCAATGGAGCTCTAAGGGGACAATTTGTTTCCATCGAAAAAAGGCCTCAGTTCTTTTTCTTCCCTCATTACCGAGACTTCAAAAATATAGCCTAGTCTTTGAAATCTCTTAAAATCCATTTTCTTTGCTTTCTTATTTTTTACCATTGTCCAAGATAATTAGGTAAAAGCAATCCTATCACAGAAGTAAACAAAGCAGCAGATTGAGTATTCAAACAAACAGAAACAGTTTCATGGAGCTAAAGTCACTATAAACACATAAACTTCTTGTTGATACTAGCTACTTAAGACAAAAGGATAGTAAAGAAGAACAAAATGGAGTTTGGTAGGTATAAATTTTTACTTTGTAAAGCTATATTTATTGCTTTTACTCAACAGTTAATTACATAATTAAAAAGCAGTAAGTTGTTATGTTTGTGCAGGTACCCTGTCCTATTGTTGAGGATGCTGAATTGGGTTTTGCAGTTTCATGAGTTGCATAACACAGTTTATTACACAGTCCATGCTGGTTTATGCTGTTTCATTAATTGCATAGTACAGTTTAATGTTATTCATTCTTTTTTCATATTTGAGTGTTTGACAGGTCAAGATTAATTAAAACCCTATATAAAATATAACGGCCCCAAATCACAGACACAGAAAATCTTTACTGCTGCTTCATATCCTCCCAGGAAATAAAGCCATGTTGTCACTATCTGCATCAATTCCTTTTGACAGCAGAACTTTCTGCAAAAATAGTTTCTCTAAGCAGGAGATATATATGTATATATAGATATATATATATATACTTACATATATTTAAGAAACAAACCCAAGCAACAAAGGGGAAGAGGATGATCTAGGAGGATGGACATAAATCAGTTACACTTACGATTTCTTAGCTTTTGGTGGGGGCTGTCTCTGTGGCATTGTAATGAACAAAAAATGTAATTCCCAGGGGAGCACATCCCTTCCTGTTAACCATTTCTGCCTGGTGAGCTGTCTACAGTAGCTTGTGCAGCAGCCACCCAGCTCACTGGCAGAGTATGCAGTAGCCACCATTATGCCCGCAAGGCTGTGATGGGCAGCTGGAACCTTGATCAAAATGTGCGCAAATTTGAGCAGAAAATTAAAGATATTGTAGAAAAATCAGTAGCAAATTTCCTCTCAAACTGGTCACTGCTCTGTTGTTTTTCATAGTTTGGTTTCTTTCAGATTAGGGAGCAGGGGCAGGAGGACTGCTGCTCTCGGATTATTTTCTGAGGGTGCAAATCAAATTGTTCTGGATTGTTACTGCCTTAGTCATCATAGAGTTACCATTACTTACTTCCAGATGACTACATACTCATTCAGCAATGTTCTTGAGTTCCCATGCACTTGCTGGAGCAGAGCACATTTGTTACACTCAAATATACTAATTTCCATTGTTGAACCTAAATTTCACTCCCTCATCCATCTGGGGTGACACCTTCAGTTCCTTTGTCTTTATTTTAGTCCTAATCCTCATTTAAGGAATGTCAAGTCAATGGCAAATTGTGTTATAGAATAGAATATATCAAGTTGAAAGGGACCCATAAGGATTATCAAGTCCAACTCCCTGCTCTGTGCAGGATTACCAAAGACTAAATCATATTAGTAAGAACATCATCCAGACACTCCTTGAACTCTGACAGGCACAAAATATTGCAGTCTCTTTCTCCCAACTTTTGCAAAAATGCATTCAGCACCATTAATCACAGGATTTTGGACACTCCCAGGTAACATGCCAGTGGATTCACCACAGTTTCTTGACTAACTCTTTACCACTACCAGCCTAACAAATGGGGACTCATCACATCAGAGAGGTCTATCTGCCAGATAGATAACATCCAGGGGGAATATGTCCTCTTCGCACCAGTGTTAATTTCTACTTCTGTCTCTGAGAAAAGCACTCCAGAAGTACTCCAGAAGACTGATAAGATTTTACTCAATTTAAAGCCATCAGAAGTATTTTGATGAAGACATTTAAGAAGTAATATTACCATGTGATCTTTAGATTAGTTCCTATTTTAGACTCCCAGCTTTTGGCAGGCAGAGCTCTGAGCCTGGCTAGGAAACATTAGTATGATTAAGATCTATACCTGCAGATATTTACCTGAATTTATCTCCTTACATTTTATCTCAGGTAATGCATAAATTAATGGCCATGCATGTATCTCTTACATTTTTAATAAGATATTAAATTAGATAAATTATCATTTAAAACCATCATTAAACAACAAATGAATATTTTAATAAGTGCTACAAGTAATTTATGTTGGTGTGAATTGGTCTATTGTCTTTATTGCACCGATAATTGCAGTTATTAACAATACTAACCTGTCTCATACAGCCTTACATTTTCTGGTGCAGAGGCCTCATACTAGAAGTTTTGTGTTTCATTCTGCATACATTAAGAGTTGAAATAACTGAGACAAACCAAGATTGTGTGCTTGAAAATATAAATGAGAAGATTTTTTTAAAACATAGATCAAATTCATCAAGAAAAATCATGAAGACAAACATTTCAGAAAGATAAGTGTGGAGTGGTGAGGGGGAAACCTTCACTGGTTATACCAGATTTCACAGGATTAACTGTTAAATGCAATACCTCACTCATTAAACTAGCTCTTTACTGTGACATTGTGAAAATGAAAATCACCTAAATTTATAGGCATGGTCCGGATATTTTTTGGCAGTCCAGCCATAAATCTACCTTAATGCTTAGAAATTACATTTGGAAATTACACTTAGAAATTCACTGGGTCAGTGAAGTAATTTGAAAGGGATCTAGCGGCAATCAGCGCCCTACATAGACACACTTTGGTGAAGAAAATATAGAGACAAGTGGATCTTAAAAGCAGGGAAGGGAGATACTGGTTTTAGCAGGTCTCTTTTCTGTGGTGGAGCTTGTTCTGTGAGAAAAGGAGAGAGAGACCTTGTTTAAACAACAGGCTGAAAGTACCTCTAGTCATAAGTTGTAGTGATAAAGTTTGTGTTGTTAAGGATGACCACAATGCTGCAAATTAAATCTTAGTGGTGAAAAACATTGCTTCCTACCTTACAATGCAGAAATTTAAGGATTTCATGAAATCTGTCTCCAAGCAAAAGGAAACATAATGGTCCTGTGTGTCCCAAGGCTCTCTATCTATCTCTGAATGGAAAAGAACAAAAGACAAATACATGATATTTCTTTAGATTGAAGTTATAAGTGGGAAAATGAAGTTTGAGTGGCTTGAAAATAATGGACAGAAAGTCCTGATTTAAGAAGAGTTAGAGGCCTTAGGGAGGTATATAAAAAGGTTTAAATTTCCTGGCCCATCCAACTCAATCTTTCAAGCATGAAGGATTTAAAAAAGCTTCAGGTGCAGCCATAATAAAGTTTATGCAGGACTAATGATCTGCTGTAGAAATTATTTCTGTATGGAGTAAGGTACACACAACAGAGCATCATACAGCTTTACTCCTCTGGGAAATCAAAAACTGTAATTGTATAATGTGAATAGCTTATGAATATCCCAAAACATTCTTATACTGAGATCTAGTTGAATATATACAATACTAAGCTTCTCATGTTACCCTTGGATTAATTTACTTCCAATTTTGGTGGGTTTTTGCAAATTTGTTTTCCCCTTATTTACACCAGAGAGAGCTCGGTACTGAAAACTGATTGTGGGTCTCAGATATTGTAGGTTTATGTGATGTTTTTTCTAATGGAACTCAGTTTGCTCATGTTTTAGGCACTATCAATACATAAATGTAATACACTAATGGTAATCTAATGTCATTTCTTTCCTTCACATAAATTAATATATTTCTGTGAGGAGTCTGTGCATTCTGCTTGGCTCCACTCACAAATTTTAATATAAGGTGTGCTGGTAAGATGTAGAGATTTATGTGAAATAATTAAATGCTTTCAGTCTATTTCCAGTATAAAGTGTGTGTGGCATAAAATACAGTTATAGTTATCCTAAATTTTGACAGACTTTGAAGGGAGGATGAGGAGTAAAGGGGTCATTACACCCATCAGTGAGGATGATCCCGCTACATTAAAGCTGATGCACGCTTCTTAGGGGCAAGAAGAATATGCACATTTTCCAGTACTCTTCCTTGGGAAGACAGTGGCCTACTAGGTAAAAGCTGGAAGAGGGTAAGAAAGACCACACAGCAACATCATAATGAAATAAATCATTGCTAGTTTATTGCAAAAGCTTTTATTTGAAAAAGTTGGAGGAAACTTGGGTTATTCACAATCGATGTAGTTCTCCTCTGCTATGGAGAAAGTGAATGCATGCCTATGCATGAGCAATGTAAAACCTGCAATTTGGTTTACAAGACTGAATATTTCCTGTCATTGGAGAATGAAGGCTTCAGTGCTGTAAAAAGCCTAGATTAAATTTTTCTGTCCAGTCAGATTCTTTACTGCTTGAGTCGTGCTGTCTCGTCTGGTGTTTCTCATAGTTACAAAGCTTTTTTCTGAGGAATAAATAAAAGACTTCTGTCTCACCTTTTAGAGGACCAGTCTTACTTCAAACTATTTATGTCCTCTTTTTATTCTGCAGTCTGCTGAGCAACTGAGCAGATACATATAAATTTTAAAGAACATTTCACAAATACCTCACAACTTTTCAAAATTAATTGTAAAAGTCTGAAATTTTTTAGCTGTTGACTTCACAAACACTTTTGTTTAACCATTTTTCTTCAGTATGGTGGCAAATATCCTAGTTAAGGGTCTTGTTCTGAGAAGAGATGATAGAATTCCTTGCTACCATTTATGTCTTCACTTCCCTAGGGATTTTCACAGAAAAAGGGTTGAGTATTACTGTATCCTGTCTTTTATAACTCTACAAGATAGTCTCCCTTTTTGCATGATAACATCTTTCCTGAAAGGGACAGCAAGGTATTCATAGTAAATGTTACTGTTACAATATTCAGCACCAGAGCACTGGCAAAATTTGCAGTTTTGCCATTTACGTGACAGAAATTCATGATGACAGTCTGTCTGTTTGCAATTTTAAATAAAAAACAGTAATCATGGTGAAAAATATTTAAAATACGTTTGGAAATTATGAGGCTGCATATGGAAGGAAATAAAAAATACAACAGAAAAGCTGTCTGCAATGGAGAGCAGCTATTTTGTTTTAATAAAATTTCCACATAGGACTTTTTGTAATGCTTTCGGAGGCATGTATAGTAGCAAAGAAGAACCTGCCAATTTTGGATCTTCTTCCAGCAAATCTCGGAACTCATAAGTATGATCTGTTTCTTTTGGAGAGTATCCATCTTCTGTTTTTCCTTCAACAAGCTTTTTTGCCATCTCAGAGCTCCATTCATCTACTACATCTTAGGCAGTGAGTAGGTGATGCTGCCTGTTTAAAGCTAGTTTTTGGGTTATGGTTGGTCAACATCCACTCATTGCAGAATGGAACTGGATATAATGTCATTCCTGAGCCCATGCTCTGCTTGAGTAGGCCACCTGTCAAGCAGCAGAAAACAAGACATCGTTCCTTCGTCTCCACAGCCCACCTCTGTAGCTGCTTCCCATCTCCACAACTGAAGTGGGATGCAGATGCTTTTTACCATATAACGCCCTGCACGCTAACTCTTGCGCAAAGGCAAACAGTGGCAGGGCTTGACATTGATCCTTAGTGTGTTAGTACTAAACTGCCAGATTTTTTTTCCTAACTTGCAATGTAAAGTCACCTCTTCCAGCAATACCAGGCTGGAAGGTGCTGAGGAGAAATAAATATTATTGAGAGTTTGGCAACCCTGACAAAGAAGCTGTTAAGTCTGCATTAGAGGATGGAATAAGAGCTCTGTACTGTGATCCTAAGGAGCAGACAAGGCTTGAGGCAAAGGTACAAATAAGGCTGAAAATTATCTTTTGATTTAGGTGGGGTTTTTAATAATAAAAATAAGGGGGAGAAAAAGAGCAAGCATTATCAGAGCCATTGACTGTTCTGTTTAAAAACCCACATCTAATAACAATATAGCTCTAATTAATGGACGTTATTCTGTATTCCTCTACGATGATTCAGGATATTGTCATAGGGTTCTTATCATGATGATTTTCTTTCATCAGAAACTTATTCCTGAATGATACTAGGATGAAATGTGTTCCTTCAGCAGTGTTTTTAGAGGGAAATTTATGCTTATAAAGTCTTATTATCTATTTTACAATGTTGAAAATTAAGCTTTATTTCTCTAACCTAGAGGATGTTACTGGTCTTCCTGGCTTCTGAGCTAATTCTTACCAAGTAATGATAAAGTACTTTAATCTTGCTTTTATTATCCATTTATTTATTTCCATTAATTCACTTGCTTTCTCAAGCATCTGGTTTTATATTGTACTACTATTTTCATATGCTGTATATTTTTCATGACTAAACATTGATGTACAACATTTCATTTTTATACATGTGAAATTATACCTAACAATTGTACTGTGATATCCTGCTTCTTCATTTGAACTGGAAAAATTTACACACTGACATCTTTCTGGGTACAATATGGCTAATTTGAAGAACCTGAATCAATTCATATTCAATTTAAAATTCAAAGCTTTTCCAGAACAGCAGGGAAGTCCAAGACTACAGGGAAAACTGCAAAAATTTGCAAAAGTTTTCACAAAATCTTCTTTCCCTGAGACTGGGGACTTGTCAGTAAGCTCGATTAAACGTAGGGTATGGGGGTTGTCTGTACTGTTTTTTGTAAGAGCTTTTGCGAGCCTGAGGAAGCTGAACAAGACAGGCAGTTATAAATTTAAAAAGAACCCTTCAGTGTTAGTATGCCACCTAACCTATACCTGAAATACATCCATTTCTAGACTGCTGAATGCAAGTAAGCTGTAAAATAACACTACAACAGTTTGCAATAGTGCATCTATCTCACTGTAACATCTGGAAATACCCACATGTGCTTTGGACAGAGAAACATTTAAGCTGTATATACTCCAGGGCTCAGTCTAGAGCCCTGAAATGTCAGAATCTCAAGTCAGTTTTCAAATTAAAAATGCAACTGGTTTATGTTGTAAAAATCTGTACTATGTGCAAACTAGCAGTCAGTCTAAGGATGAGGGAGAACATTTCCAGTAGTTGAAATGAGGAGGTTACTATTCATCACTCTGCTTCCAGGTACCTCCTAGGACACAGGCACAGAGTGACACTAGAAGCCAAAATAGTCCTGCCACATCTGGAACTGGAAGCATAGGAAAAGGCAGTGCAGGTAGGTGAGCTGGTCATGTCCGTACACACACGCAGCCCCAGCTGTGTGGGACATTGCTTTGTGCTGGGGGCCTGGTACTGTGCTGCAGGCTGTGTTGCACACACAGCCTGCATGGTGCAGGCCAGGGAAAGAAAGGGCTGTTTGCAGCTCCTTCAGAAACCTGGTCAGTTACCTGATCTGCCTGTCTGTCTTTTGCTGAAATATTAAAAAGGTCATGTTGTGGTTAGACTATCGGTTCTGCAGAAATCAGATCTCAGGGCAGTGCCATGGTTTTTCCAGTTGAATTGCAAGCTTTGAGAGGAGAAGTAGGGCTTAGTTTGTGGATTTCAGTGGCTGTTTTTTATTGGTTAGTTTTGGCAGCTTTGTTACTGCTTTTTTTTTTTTTTTTGTTGTTGTTTTATCGATACAGAACTGGAAAATTTGTAGATGTCTTTATAAATTAATCATTTGGATTTGGTCTTTTATACTACTATTGTAAAAAGGAAAGCCCCCAAGTGAGTCAGTAAATCATTAATGAAATTTAATAAGTTGGTGCATGATGAATTGATAAAATAGCTCCACTGATTAATTTATCCTTGGCTCTGCCAGTAGCATCAGGCAACACAGTAAATATCAGCTGAGCTAAAGCTTAGAACAATATCAATCTTTAGTGCTAAAAGAAGTTGCCAGCTATGCTGAGTGATTTTTATAAAGGCAGAAGTGGATGCTGTGAACAAGTAAATGGCTTCTTTGACACACTGATGACATATTTGCATGTATATTTGCATATAAATGCACATTATTATTTTCCAATTACAATAAGAAAAAGTAAAAGAAGAGATACTCTGAGGAAACGAGGTACTGGAAGGGATGACATTTGAATAAAATATCACTTGTCTGTGAACCAAAACATGCAATTACTCAATTAAAGGATGATACCAAGAGGACTTCTACTCCACTTGATTACAAGTTAGGAGATGCTTTGTTATATGAAAGGTTACAAGTCCAGACCTGTTGCTAGAGTGGTAATTCCTGTGTAGAAGTCCTTCATTAAATTTGGTCCTGATTTCTAACCAGAATTTAATTTCAATTGAATGTGTATCATTCAGCAGCTTGACACTAAATGCAAACATAAAGGGCCAAAATCTGACTTTTGAAGGAAAAGGCATCACAGTTAGCTAACCAAAGGAAAAGCTTTTGCAGCAGTAGGGCTCTCTTACCTGATAACACTGAAAGCTGTCACAGAGCTTTTATGATCTTTTCATTTAAGGAAAAAAAATATTGCCCATTTGAACCAAGACACATTCTCTGTACTATGCTTTGTACTGACTCTGACTATTTCCAGCCTAAAATTCATAGCCAATTTGCAAGCATATCATTTTGTGTCAATGCTGACATCTCCTCTCTCCTTAATGTTTACCTCCTGATATATTTATATTCTGCAATAGTATCTCCTCTCAGCCTTCATTTTGTTAGGTGAAAAAAGTTAAGCACTTCAATTCTCTTGTGTGAGACAGGCATTTTATTACCCTTTCTATCTTCACAGTCAGCCCATGCACCTGTTCCAGCTGGAGAAAATATTTCTTGAAAGTGAATAAGATCTGGCATGAATGAGGTTTTCCAAAACTTACACAAAAGCATTAATTTTTCCCCATTGCTTTGGAAAATACCTTCCCTCACACACTAAGATTGCAGTCTTTTTTATTTTTTTCAGAGCCACAGAGGATGTCTCAGAGTTATTCTACCATCCATAAATCTATTCAGGTTTTTTCCTTCCCCTTTTATTTCCAGTGGGTGATTTTCCAGCTTGTAGAAGAACTTCTGAGTTTGCAAGTGCAGATATCTGTATCTGAACTGAACTTTGGAAGCAGGATTAAAGAAAATTGAGGTATCTATGGTTCATGGTTATGAACAATTTTCTCAGCTTCTTTCTAACTTTGGCGATCTCCAATCCTGCTGGGTGTCTTCTTCCTCAATGCACTTTAGTGGCTATCAAACTCAAATTCACCATCTGCCCAGGCAGGGAACTGGGAAGTGAACTCTCAAGTACAACACACAGAAAGCCTCCAGAGTCATCAAATTGCCTTACTGGAGTTCCCAGTTGGCTTTTCATGGGGTATCCTGAGGATATTTTGGAACATAGATTGTACATTGCTGGTAAACTCCAGGAAGCAGGTAAATTTGAGACCACACTGTTCCTAGGACTATCCTTCAGAAGTGATTGGGATGTAACTATGAGAGGCTCCTTTGTGTTTCCCACTGAGAATGGGGTTTAGAGGATATGTGGGCACTGTAAGTAGCTACTTTCTTTTCAAATGCCGACAGAGCAGCTCTTGAGGTGCTGCTGACTGCAATAATTAAGCCCACACATCACCTCACTTATGTGTACCCTGGGAACGTCTGAAGTTCTTGATTTTCTGTACTTCATGCCTCAAATGCCAGAATCAGAAAATTTATCTCCTGCTTAAATCCTCCCAAAACTCAAAAATTAATTAATTTCTCTGAAACCCAACTGATCAAAACCATAAAGAGTCATAAAGAGTCTTAATACAGTGGTATACCAAACACAGAATAACAGGAACTGAAATGCAGGATATAGGATATTATGATTTCTTCAGAAAAAAGCTGATGATTAAACCTAGTTCTCAGTTGCTCAAGTGCTAGGAAACCATCCGTGTTTCCTGCCAATTCAAATAGAATTAGGCAACACCACAGGTATTTTCAGTGTCAGATGATGAATATTTTTTTGTGAAATGCAAATGAAAAATCTTCATTATTGTTTATGTCATGGCCATCTCTTAGCATCACATGCCATGGTTTATAGTTTTGCACTGTAACACCTCTGCTGTTTATTAGAGTGAGCACATTATTCACTGTGGATCATTCTTTCAACTCTGATAATCCTGTTGATGTGCATGACCCTGACTTAATTCAGTTGGAATGGGTCTTTGAAATAGTACACATATATCCATGTGCATATAAACTAAAGAGGGGAAGAAAGGGAAAGGGACACTAAGAATAAAAAGAAAGGAGATAACAGAGCTTAAATATCAAGCCAAAGCTAATAGCATTTAGCAAGCATTACAGAAAAATAAATGTGCCCTGGACTAAGATTCACTAAGCACACAGAAGCAATGAATACTGTGAGGTCTTGCAGTAGCTTGCAAGGTGTTGCAGTAACAGCTTTTGTTTAACTGAAATATTATTATCTAAATGCACAATGGTATTCAGGTTTCAACACATTTCTCCGTTGCTGCTGTTCATGCCACTAATGTCACCTTATTTTGCAGCTTTTGAAAGTGCTGTGTTTCCTTTCAAACTTGAAATAATAAAAAAGCCACTAATAGTATGACTCAAAATATCAGTATACTGAGAAAGAGATAAAAGACAAAATCTTGGGTTTTTTTTTTTAAATTTCATGAGTAGACTAAAACCAGTGAAGGTGTGTCACAGGTGTCAGTTTAGTTCCTGTGTCATAGACAGCTGCTTGTAAAAGCAGCACAGTGCATTCACATGGAGTTATTCAGTGACTGGTTATTGGCACTGAAGAAGAAAGAACACAAGCAAAGTTTGCAATCGCTATGGAAACTGCCTTTCTGGTTGCTGTGTTGGCACTGGCACATCTGCCAGGGACAGCAGCTGTTCTAGAGGATTCCTTCCAATAAAGCTCTTCCTGAGACATCTATCTGGGACCAGGCCCAGGGCTACAGCATTTGTTTCAGCACGAACCTGACAGTCTACACAAGCATGTTTTTATTCTTTACTCTGCCCTTGTAAGGCAACTCTATGTTTTCTTTCAATATTTGAAAAACTCAGAGTATAACACCCTGAGAGGTGACATGCAAATCTTTTCTACTGTGATGTGGTTCACAGCCTAGCTATTATGGCAAACAAAGAAAAAGTCCAGCTAGCAGAAAATGGAAAGCTTGGTGCTTCTTCAGCCTAGTATGTGATATGTTAAAAAACTGTTATTGTTGAATTTAAGGTTTTGGCACAGATTATTTGTATAGTAATTTTGTTTAGTTGCTTCTGCTGCTTTATGAACAAGTTGTCACTTTGCTTTCTTCATCAGTGCTCCAACACAGATCTGCCAGTGCTTACTATATACAACAGCACATTAAAGTACTTTCTGTCATCAGCCTCAACACAACTGTTCTGTGTAAAAGTGGAGGGCAGGGTGCCTGGTGGTGGCACCATGCTAAGGGAAGCCAGCCACCAGCAAAGGCATAGATACTCATGACTTACATGTGAAGGCAGACTAGAATTTTCAGGGGACAGAGACTGTTGTTAATATAGCATTTGTCATTAAATATGCAAGTCAAATTGAAGTTTATTTTGAAATAATTTACCTTAAATAAGTTAACCTTTAGAGCATTGCATAGATATATTGAAAATAAAGTGCATTCTGAGCTATAATTTTCCAGTGCCAATGACATCCACTTGACTACTGAAATAAATAATGAAGTCTCATGAAACCCTGCTTACTCAGTAGATAGCAGCTCAATCTTTTTGCTCTGGAAAAACCTTTCAAAATCTGGCTGTGATCTTTGTTTCCAGTGATAATGACCATGGTATGTTTTGTATCATAAAACCCCTTCACTGTTTGTAGTACATTTTAAAAGAAAACCTTTTGAAAGTATATGCTGGGGGTTAAGGGTCAGGTACATAACATTCCTGTAGCAAATGCAGCAATTGCTCATGAAATAATATAAGCCTACAAAACAACTTAAATTTAAGCTGGTGCAAACCAGCCTACATTGGCTGTCTTGATTGACATAGCTGGAATTTAATGTAATTAATAGGTGAAAATAAGAGGAAAGAAGAGTCACACAAACAATTAATTCATCACGAACCTCCACAAAATGCTGTAATGTCCCTTTCAAGAACTGGTGCTATACTACAGTCTCTCTGATTATTTATCTATTAGGAAGTATATACCTAAATTTCTAAAATACAGTGACACATCCAAGAAAGCAGATTGTTAAATTTTCTGTTCCTGCTGCATTTTCCTGATGGCACTCTCAAATGATCTTGCAATATCTGGTTAGAAAAAATCTTCTAAGCCTTTGCTATTATGATTTATATTGCATCAGAATCTCTACTCTGCTATAATAAGCAGTTACTTGTTACCTTTGTTTATATATAATTTACTTCAGGGAGAAAACATTATTAATTTTTCAGTTAACAGTTTATGTAATTAATGGTGCATTTCTATCAATGTACATACAAACAGTAGCGTTCTAATACTTAATCCTTGAAAGCTACTGGGGTAGCATGTTTTGTAGTGGTTAGGAAGAATTCAGGCAGGAAGATCACTGAATTGTTGTTTGATAGCTAAATCTTTTAAATTCAAATGGAAAGCATATTTCTTTTACTTTAGTAATCACTGGGAAGGCAAAAAAAGGTGGAAAAAGATATATTCTTGTCTGCCAAAATACTACTTTTGTTGTAGAAGAAAGGGAAAAGACAAGAAGGCATGCTCTGTTTTGCTGAATGTTTTAATGACAAATGTTTGCACAATAAAATGAGTCCTTTTTGATGGTATTTAGCTAATGCTGGGGGACGGGGGGCACTATTCAGATAGCATACTCCATGTCTGTATCTGTTGAATAGTTAGCCTGAAAAGATCTTGACAAGTTTAATTAGCATCCTCACTATCTGTAGGGGTTGCCCTACCATAAATGTAATCTTCAGGTCAGCAAGACATTTATGTTTAAATTTCTTTTCTCTGTAGTTCTGGACATGCATTTTGTAATCCATATGCAAATGGATGCACTGAGACACTCAGCAAACACAGTGCTGGGCTGGAGCACAGGCACATACAAAGGTAGTTCTGATGGGTTTATTTAGCAGTGGAATGACATCAAGATCCAAACTGCAGCAGGTCATGGTCACGCTTCACTCTCAGGAGCAAGTACTGCCAAAGAAGGTTCAAATAGCCATGTTTATGACCATGAAACAAGTTCCCTATTGATTTCAGTACCTGACATTACAGCGATATACAAACTCAGTGCAAATTGTCCCATCTGTTCCTCCTCCTTGCTATCTGTAGTATCAGCAAAACAAGTCCTTTCTCCCAAAATGCTAGCAGTCCTACTGTGTGGCAGCAGTGAAGATGATGAAGGGACAGGGGAGGAGGAAATAAAAGCCGTATCTACCACAATACCCTGTGGCGGTACTGGAGTATGTAATTGTTCTCTGATGTTAATAGCCTCAGGTAGATGCGGATAAAAGACAGAGTAGTCTGTATTCCCAAAGCTACACAGGCAAGTGAATGTTGGAGGCATGGCTTTAACTCAGGAGATCCTGACTCTTCGTGTCTTGTGAACAGTGTCATGCTCATTTGTATGCTGGCGTGTACAGCTGGCTTCAATTACTATTTTATTATTCTGCAAAGATATTATTTTGTTGTTGTACAATATTGCAAACAATCAAAATGTTTAGAATGTATTTCCAGCTCTGCAGGCTTTTTACAGTAGTTGAAATTAGCCACTAGAGTTAGGTCTCTGTAAACACTCACTGCTGGAGAACCAAAGCGCCATAAAGGGTGTTGCATTCTTTCTGATACTAGCATTTTCTGGAAGTGTTACTCACAGGAATGAAAATTTCCCAAAGCACAGAAGTACATTTCTTCAGAAATACTGGAAGTGATTTGGTTGCAGAATTTCAGAAATGCTATAGGAATTAGGCTGCCTAGAAGGAACTGACTTATCAAATTTTGCAGACACTAGGAAAACCAAGAAATTAGCTTTCATCCAATTGAATTATCATGTTATACCACCTCCTTCCCTTCATTCAGTTTACCTTCAGGACTCCTCAGAATTCCCATAATATTAATTTTCTGATTGGTTTGATTACAGTCTAAAAACTGTCATTATTACACACACACACAAAAAAATCCCTTCCTTTGTATAGTTTGCTCAGTTTTTCCATTGCTGAACCACTGTGTAACCATGATAAGTCTTACCAGCACATTATCACCTATCGTATCTCACATACCTATAGCTTTCAGTTTGCTGTATTTCAGATTTGTATTCCACATTGACTACATAGATTGATGCTTTTTCCCCAAAACCACTTGGTTCTGGTCCTTTTATGAGATCTTTCATTACACACATATTGTAACTTGCTAGACCTACTGCTTTTGTCATTAATATGTTAAAATTTAGTTTTTCTCTCTCTGTACCCTCGTGTACCCTGTTTTCTTCTTGGTAAGACTGTTCCTGTCAGGTAGGTCTTTACTCTGAGTTTCTTCCCCTTTTCTCCCAAGTTTAGTATTCCTCCACATCAGGTATCTTTGGTCACTGTCTTTGAGTGGGTAAGAAACTGTGCTTTTCTCCCTGCTAAAGGTTATATTAACCTTCCCCCTCATGGCATCTGCCAGTTAGAAAATGTTTAATGGAGTTTGTTGGTTTTTTTTTCTCAATAGCACTTAGGCTGTAAACTATCAGCAAAGACATTAGCTTACAGCTACTGATAGCAGTGAAAACACTAAAAGGATGCTGTGCCAAATTTGGTGTCAACAATTCAACAAGGTTGTTAAAAAGCTGCAGAAGATTTAGATAAAAGCTGTAAGAATAAATAGAGGGCTGAAAGCTATGCTTTCTAGAGAACTGTGTGAGATGTTCAATTTCATAGACAAAGAAGAAAGTTGGAGCTATACACTGAATTTAGGGCCAGCAGGAACAATTAACTCATATCGTTTGATCTATGATTCAGAAGATACTGAAGTTGTCCAACTGCCTTAAATCAAGACCAAAGACTTTTTCTAGCTAAGCCAGATGGTTCAGTCTTCAGAAGGTTGTGTTACAGGCAGTGACTAGATGAGTCCAATTTATGACCAATGCCTCTGCAATGGTGAAGAAGTGATCAGATAGGTTAAACCAAGATGATCCCAATAGCTAAGTCATGTCTTCTAGTGCACTAGAAGGCCAAGAAATATAATAAATGAACCTCATCCTCCATCACCATGACAAGGAGAGAAAGTGCTGTCCAACTGGTTAGACTTAAGTATGCGAGCAGACACATCAGTGACATAGATTTTCTTCAATGTAGTGGCCAAAATGCCCTATTTTTATGTTTCCAACCACTGTTGCTTCAAAAGAAGATAAGAAAACAAATAAACAAAACCAGCAGGAAATCTTTTTTCCTGACCCCCCTGTAAGTAGCTAATTGAAACCCTTCAGCTCTGATTGAATCTAATCAGGTTAAAGGTTAAGCATTATGAAAGTATTGAGATAATAGAAGGTATCTTGAAGCCAGATCATAAAAAAGAAGGGGAAAGAAGAGACATAAATAGAATCAGATTTCTCAGTTCATAACAAAAAGCATGAAGTTTGGTTTCATTGACAGAAAGAACAACTATGCAGACAGGCTGTCATGAAGCCAAAAATGTCTCTCTGACATTGCATAAAAGTGCATATTTTAAAAATATAGCCTATACTCCCTGAATATGTTTCTTGATAACCATTTTCATTTTATTATAGAGTTAATTTTTTCTGACTCCTGCTGCTGGGCACTGATTCTTGCAATGCCAATAATGGCAATGTTGTAAAATGTCTTTTCTCCAACATTTGCAACCTGTATCACAACCAGATTCATCAAGCATCTCAACTTGTTGTTTAAGGCACAGAATAAAACAAACTATTTCAACAACACTGTAAGGTCAACAAGGCTGATCTTCAAGTTCTCTGATCATGATTACGACTTTTAATTTAATCCTATCTTCATATGTCTACACCTTTCATGTTGTGGATACCATAGTTGGATGTAGTAACCAGCTATGATTTAATGGAAGGCTGCATTTGTCCATGCTCGGATACAGAATTTTTTATAAGCTACTGCCAGTCTTCCACATAAGGGTGGAATGAGGATCATGCACCTATAAATGTAGAAAGAGTTGTACTAGACTTTAGCTAAGAATGACAGAACTTAGTGTTGCAACAATTTAATTGATAATGTCTTGTGGACACATTTGCAGCATTTGTATCGGTGGGTGTGCCAAATTCTGTAAAAATGAGTCCTATTTGGACCTGTGTTAGCAAGACAAAGACCCCTCTCATGTTTTTAATTAAGTCTTGATTTACCAACACTGTAGGCACTTCAGATGAAGAACCAAATGAAGGGTTATCAAGAAATAATAAGGAAACTGGAAGACAGACTAGCTAGTGTTTCACAGAAAGTTTGTTAATGTGACGAATACAAGTGAAAGCTATTTGAGCAACCAGGTCTAGTGGAAGTTTTCCCTGCCCATGCCAGGGGGGTTGTAACTAGATGATCTTTAAGATCCTTTCCAGTCCAAATGACTCTATGATTCTATTTGCTTTAGAGCAAGTTATGTTCCAACTGCAAACTATGTACTTTGCACATCATTGCAACGAGACCTGTCATGCCAAGCTAACTGGTAGATTTTTAAATCTTTTTGCTTCAGTAACAACCTATTTGTGCAAGGGAGACAAAGAGCTGACATGTTAAGAAATGCTGTAGTGAAATACTTAATTTCCCATGGACAATAAGGGCTTACAAACCTTGAGAAGACACATGCTTCAGAAAGGCCCAGAAACTTGGACACACTTTTTTTGTTTCCTTGAAGACATACAATGGACATATTTCCCTTTCTAACAACTCTCTTTCATTTCCAAAACAAAAAAATTCCCACTTCCCCCTTCCCACCCAACCCCCT
>NW_009935976.1:0-10612 GCF_000696875.1 Nestor notabilis
CTGCTGTAGCTGAACCCAGGACAGAGAGTCACAAAGAAAGGACAAAAGACAGCCAAAGTCCAACAATATATAAGAGAAAAAGAATTCACAGATATGTTGGCTAAAAACAGGAGCACATTGCTCAGGGATACTGTGGTGACTCCATCCCCAGTAATTTTCCAAACAACCAAGGTCTTGAAGAAGCTGATCTTTAACTGAAGATAGCCTTGCTTTCAGCAGAGGGTTAAGCTATATGCCTTCCAACCTGAAACTTTTTATGTAGACTTTTTTAATTTGCCCAAAACGAGCTGGCAGGTTTCTATCTAGCTGAGAACTGTCAGGATTCAAAATATCCCTCCTAACCATTTTTCACCAGTGAACCTCTACCACTCTTTTTGTCTTCAATCAAACTATTCATGACAATAATTTCCTTTTCAGGACATTAATGCAAATGTCCAGACCACCCTTGGAGACCTGGTGTGCAGCATAACCAAAGCAATGCAGGAACAGAGATGGCTTTATGTGTCTGTTGCATCTGCAGTCCAAAACAGAGATGTTAGACCCCCCAAACTCCTCTTCTCAGATGATATGAGACAGATGTGACAGGGAAAAGTTAAGCTGAGAGATCTCTTTAACCTACGGGGGGGGGGGGGGGGGGGAAGTAACTGCAGAAAGTCAGTAAGATTTATTTATTCTGTAGGAAAAAAAATGTAAAACTTTGGGTAGGAAGATGTAATATTTCTCAACAGTGGGAAAGGAAGACTTTTAAAAGTCCATCCATCTGCTCTGTATTCTCGTGAAGGTCTTTGTCCTTCCTAATACTCTGTCCTTAGCAGCTCCTGTGGTGTTTTTTCCCCATTTCGTGAAGATATTCAGCAGAGTGGGCAGTGGGAGATTTTTTGAATGACAGCCTCAGTTCTTGCTGCTCAGGGCATTTCCTTGTGGGTGTGTTTTGAAATGTTTCTGCTATAGCTGGAACTGATAAGGAATTCTCTGTAGCTGAACTGTGTGTAAGTTTGCCTTCTGGTTACATTCTCTAAAATTTCAGCCTTGTGGGAAATGGGAAAACTTACTAGCAAAGTTTCACTAGAGGATTTAATGTATGAAAAGCACGTTGCCTCTTTGCATTTCTTGGCTCTCTAGCAAGGACATGCCACCTTTTCCACTTCTTTGCTCCATCCCTGCCTCCCGCAGCCACTGGCTGAAGCCCTGGTTAACTCAGCCCAGAGCTCTGCAGGCTGATGCAGGCTGAATAGGGAGAAGTGTCCAAATTGTCTCCTGACCTAGCTCTACCAAAAAGACACATTTGTCTTATTTTGTTTTGTTTGAAAGAAAAACAAGTTTAATCACTTTCTATAAATACTTCCATTTTTCCTTCTTGTTTTTCTTCTATGCAAGTTCATCTGGCTTGTCTGCTTCCAGCGTGCAATGCTGTGTGGTTTAGCTACCGGCAAGGACATCTTTTGTTACAAATGGGTGTTTTAGCAGCTGCAAGAAGCTCCTCTTCTGATAGCAGCCCACATTGCTATGCCACCTTACAGCAGAATCTCTGCAAGTCTTTGGCCCATCTCCAAATTGCCCAAAAACAAGGGCACACGAAGAACCAGGCTGTTTCTCAAATGATGGCTTTGAGGACACTGCCATAAGCAAATAAAGGACTTCTCCTGCAGTGTCTTTGTCCTTGTTCAACCTTCCAGAGGAGAAGGAGTATGAGTTAGGCTGGAAAATGAGTAGCACTTAGATGAAAGGTTTGACAAAAGCTGTGGACATAAACTAGGTGTGTAAATACCAAGATTATAACTATTAACACAAAGTGGCACAAATACACCTCCTAGGGAAGTGTCTGCTCTGCTTTCCCTGTCCAGTATTTCAGACTTTACCCTTGCTAATCATGCATGACCATCTAATCAGAAGCTTATTGTGGTAAAGGGATCTTACAACTCACAGCAGCTGAAGCACACTCTTAATTTCACTGAAGCAAAACATGAGCAACTGCGCTTATGGAGACATATCTTAGACTACACTTCATTTTGGTTTTGCTGAGTAGGAGCTAAATGAACACCCCTGTAATTAGAGTGCTGGTGATAGCAGCAGCTGGGACAAACCTGAACCAACTGCATAAGTAACCGAGACATGCTTATTCAGTCAGCCTAGTGAACACCAAGATAAAGACAAAAATAAGCATCTAATTCGATTTTCTTTCCTTCTTTCATGTCTTCCTTTGAAGGTGCTTGAGGTTGTTGAAGATGTATCCTTTTGAATTGTGCTTTGTAGCCACCCTTACCACTTTTTTATTGTACCTAATCCCCCAACCACATGGATCACTTTTAAATGTGGCCCAAAGAGCTAAAGCACAATTCACATTTCTTTCTCCTTGACATCTTCTGAGATGAGACTAGCTTCATTCAATATAGTAACTGCAACCAACAGTCCACCTCAGAGCAGTTCAATTTTGAAGTTTCACATGTGGGTTTTGTTGCATTTAAGGCTTTGAAAACCTTTCCATGAAACTGGAATTGTCTTTACAATAAAAAACAAAGCTCAAAAACCTTTTGTTTGGAAGAAGTCAGATTGGACACTATGATGATACCTTTTCCCAGGAATGTAAGAAAAAGCCCCTACAGAACAATGTCTGGTTTTGCTCTAATCAGATGACTCAAATTTTGCTCATTAGATCAAAGAATGCAGAATGAAAAATACTCCCACCTCTTAAGGGGTACTAGGGCATGCTTTTTTGAGGTCTATTTGAAGGCAAAGAGTTGAAATTTGGAATTATATAAAAATCATTTCTCTCAGTTTAGTTTCTGATAGGTAATCCTTGAACGATAAGTTGCTGGGAGTTTACATCACTGCCTTACGGTCATCATGCTGTGAAGGTTGAAGCTTGTACCCTCACTAAATGAGAGTGCTGAAAAATTAATGCTAACTTAATTGCAATCAAATAATAGATTAACTTGCATGTCTCTGCCTTATCACCTCATCACAGATCTAAAGAAGGTAGCCAGAAGTGAATGTATTTCTTCCTGAACTGGTAGATATTTTCAAGGTTTGAAGTAAATGTGTTCCTTCAAGAAAAGAACGTGAAATGGCTTTTCATTCTTTCCAAGACAAAAAAGGAAACAATAATACTTCTTATCAGGATTCACCAGGTTTATGGCATCAATACGGTATGTAATGTATTTTTCATATGTATAACATCATATCTAATAGCAGAAAGATACAGAAATGATTACTTAGACCAAAGGGCATATTACTAGCTGACTTTGATGTAATATAAATTAATGGGTACAAAAATATGAATTCAAAACACTTATACTGCCCTTGAGGTGTAGAAAGGCATCATGTATCTTCCAAGTTAAGGCACTATCCTATCAGATTTCTTCTACTGGCAGCTGCTTTCTTGAAAGTAATTCCTTCTAAGAACTTAGTAATCCTGGTACTTACTTGGAAAAGCTTCATCTCGCAAATGGGGAGGCAAAAAATTGCCTCTTTATCTTGCATTTCTATTACAAAAGTCCATTTCAGACTTCTCATATATGGTGCTGTAATAAGTGTAGAGTCATGACAATATTTCATATAAGAAATTAATGGTTGGAGTCCTCACCATGGGAAAGGTCTAACCCCATTTGATTTGACTTCTACCATTTTAGACAATTCCCTTCTTTCGAGGAGCATGGTTTAATGTCCTAAGCAGCACCAGCTCTTGGGTGAGAGCACCTCTTGTGAAGCTGGACCAATGCTGAGAGCAAGATTCATTCTGTGTGTGTGTGTGTGTGTGTGAGAGAGGGAACAGAAAACAGGAGACAGCAGGGTGGCTGTCTGCAGCACAGTGATGTATGTATTCAAACAGAAATGGGGACGTTCCCATGGCTGCAGCTCCCTGAACCCTTTCTGTATTTTAGCCAATGTCTACTAAGAAGTGACTATTTAGAAGCCTTAGTTTAAATGTTTTGTTTCTAAGGAGGCAGGCACTGCTTACTCGTTGTCTGTGCAAATTAAACATCCTAAAGGCACATTTCCTTGTTTGTACCTTTGGGTCAATTTGTGTCATACAGAAGATAAGGAATCTGAAACAGTCTTACATATGCTAAGGGTGCCCATGTGCTTTTTGTGCTTCTAAGGTACAGTTATATCAATTTTTCTTCTAGGTCTCTTATGACCAACTAGGACCTTTTCTAGGTATCTGTTCCTCATGATCAAGATCTGCTTATAAACTGAGGATAAGTATTACTTTCTTGCCCTACAGCATCCTCTGTATCAGTCCAAGGATAAAAATGGATGTGTCAAGTTACAAGGTTTTCATCTTACCATATGATGCCAGTATTCCATTGAATATCTCTTGATTAGGATTGCAAGCACAGAAATGATAAGTAGCTTTATGCATTCATTGAAATGACGCACTGTTGTTCCTGTCACCATCACACCACTGCTTGTGTTGTCTTTTTGCAAACCGCGTGCAGGAAGGTTCTACAGCAAAACCACTGTCAGAAAGCAAATTTGAAACTTTGCACTGCAGTCCTTCTGTAATGTGCGTTTTCAATTCAGTTTCTATGAGCAGTGGCACCTGCACATTGAGCACATCCTTCAGCCTAGCCCTCATCAACAAAACACTTAAGAATTTGGCTGAGAGCTCTCCTTAACTGAGGCCTTCAACTCCAATCCTGAGCTCATTGCAGTTGGTGTAAGCTTTGACAAGAGCTGCAAGTAGAGCAGCCTCAGCCTTCCAGCTTCGATGAATACGTGAAGCATCTTTGTAAGTTTCCCTTCTACTTTCCTAACCTTGACTGTCAATATCTCCTCCTACTGCAAGTCTCCATGAAGTGTGGCACTTTGTCATGCCTTATTGTTTTTGCCTTTTGGTGTATTAAGTGGAGGAGTAGTGTAGTGTTGCAGGATAGTGTTTGTTTTCTGCAGAGAGAATTTGTTTGGTAGCTGATTCCCATTCAGATGCATGCAGAGGCCCTGCAGGTGCCTCAGCTGAACACTGCGCAGCCCTGCAGTCCTCAATGCCTAGTATCTTATAAAGCATGTTACTGCAGCAGTTCGTCTATCACCAGTTTGTATCACATATCAAACAGTGAAGAACGGGAGCAATTCTCTCCCTCTCAACTGTTTTACACCTTTTTCAGCTACTGCTAACTCTAATCACCCCAAATCTTCAGAGAAAAAGACGAAGTGGTTATACAGATGTAGCCTGTTTTATCTGTTTCTTTTAAAATACGTAATAGTTACTTTTAGGGTTCTTTCATTATTGAAGTCTGAGAGTGACTCAGGAAAGGAGGTGCATACAGATCTACCCCCAACCAAAGCACTCAGCCCCATTGATGTAAATGAGAATTGAGCATGTGCATAATTGCCTTTATGAATTAAGGCTAAAATAATGTCCAAGCAATATGGATAAACTTTTCCTCTGGACCTTCAAGCAAGGATCTTGGTAAAAATAAGGGAAGGAGGGTACTGTGGCCTAAAATACTAAAGGTAATGGCGTTTTCAATTTGCATATTTCTAAAAGTGCATTTTAATTTATTTCTGGAAGTGTTAGTTGTTTCAAAAATAAGACTTTTAAAAGCAATTGGGTTTTGAGTTAATCGTCTACTCTATTTATTTAATATGTGAGTCAAATCAAGTGCAAATTGCCTTTTAGAAGTTGCTGGATCAAAAAGCTTTTGTTTTTTCCAGGGCTGACTTTTCCCCTCAGATTTAATAACTTTCTACTCACCAAAAGGTGTTGAAGTTACCCTTTTCCAGTGCAACTATTGCCATAAAAGCTATCATTTTGTCTTTCTTATGATCATTGTCACTTTGATAGTATTTGCATAGCAGTATTTTCATACTTTCCAGTAATTTTGCATATTATAAATCATTATTAATGATTTACATAACATTTAATAACAGCATTTTTAATAACAGCTTAATAAGATGAAAGTTCATGACCATTATTGAATTAATCTCCCACTTTCTAGTTCTGTATCACAACTGAGGTGTTGATTTTAATATGCAAGTTGCATCCTCAGCAACATATTTCAGTCAATTTATATTGATATTCTGAGGTTATTCTAATTCTACATGTCTCTGCTTTTATTCTAATTTAGAGGCAATGAGAGGTTAACGAGGATTTAAAGGAAATACAATAGACAATTATTCATTCCATTGCATGCCTGAACCATTTACAATTATGAGTGGTATTGAATTTTTGTAAACTGAATTTCTAATTGAACATCAGGAAATATTTGCCATCACTACATTTTATAAAAGATAAAAAGGGTTGTAGAAAGTTCAGGGGGTTTTAATTAACTATTAAGCAAAATAGACAGCATTACCTTTCAATCTTCAGTAGAAGAGTCAACAAGAAGGAGAGATCAGCAAAGTTAATACCAGCAATAAACCATCTGCCTCAGTTAGAGGTAAATAAGATACTTAGATAAATGCGGTATTTTCAACTTTTCCAGAAATTATGAACTTCATTCTTCAACAGAAAAAGCACTGGCTAAAAACATCTCAGAGCCAATAGCTGCTGTCTCTGTTGAATTCATGAAGAAAGAATGACGTACCAAGAATTGAGAGGGAACAAGGGTGAGAAGAGAAGCAATGTACCACTCAGACTAGCTTAGATACCCAGAAGAAGAATCTGGAACAAATAATTTGGCAACCAATACAGAAGTAACTGGAAAATTATAATGAGATGAGTTGCCACCAACTCTTTTATCATGTAACTTGTTCTTGGCAAATCCAAGTAACATTCTTTACAGTGGGATAATAACATTTGTGGGTAGAATGAGATCTGTGAATATTTTATACCTTGGTTCTTAGGTTTTTCACTATGTTTAACACGATATTTGCAAGCCAGTTACAGAATCACAGTTTAGATGAAAGAACCCCAACCTGCAAGCAAAATCATGATCAAGAAACACTTTTCATCAGTTTCTTGACAAAAAGAGGAGATACATTTATGCAGCTCTGCAGGGTTTTGTCTTCACTCTATTCCAGTCTGTTTTCACTAGTATTCTGGGTGAAGAAATAGATAGGGTGCTTATATTAAAAAAAGACAGGTACTACTGTTGTGCTGCAAGGCAGAAAAGAGATGAAAATGGAGAAATAATCTGAAAAAATCTGCACATTTAGTAGGGACAACTGGAAAGTGCTACACATAAGCAGAAATGATCAAGTGAACTAATAGAGAATGGGGAGCATCAGACTCCAGCCTCCAGCCTCCAACAGAGCTAGATGGGAGCATTGAGCAATTGTCAGTGGCATGAAACTTAACAAGTCCGAACAATGGTTTCTGCACCTGGGATGTAGTAACGCCAGGTGCAAGTGTAAACTGGGAGAAGACATAGCTGGAAAGCAGGCTGCAGAAAGGGATCTGGGGGTGCTGGTTGACAGCAGGCTCAATGGGAATCAGCAGTGTCCCCTGGCCCATAAGACAAACTGCATCCTGGGGTGCATCAAACACAGCACAACCAGCTGGTCAAAGAGGGAATTATCCCGCTGTGTTCAGCACTGGTGTAGCCTTGCTGTGAGTACTGTGTGCAGCTCTGGGACCCACAGTTTCAGGATGTAAAGGTCTTCGAATGTATCCAGAGGAGGGCAACAGAGCTGATGTCAGGGCTGTAAGGAATTTCCTATGAGGAGCAGCTGAGGGCTCTGGGTTTGTTTAGTTTGGAGGGAAGGAGGCTGAGAGGCGACCTCATTGCTCTATCCAGCTTCCTGAGGAGGGCAAGTAGAGCTGGAGGTGCTAATCTCTTCTCTGTGCTAATGTTTTCTCCCTCTTATTCAGTGATAGTATGCATGGGAATGATTCCAGGCTACACCAGGAGAGGCTTAGACTGGACATTTGGACAATACCCTTAATGCCATGCTTTAACTTTTGGTCAGCCCTAAAGTGGTCAGGTAGTTGGACTGCAGATGATCACTGCAGGTTTCTTACAACTGAAATATTCTAGTCTATGGAGCAGTTCTCCAGGGAATATTTAGGCATTATGAAGGATTTTGAGCTGCATGTGGGACTGAAAAAAAGGAAGTACCATTCTGGGATGGTACAATCCTCAAGTACAGCTGACACACAAAGCAATCCTCTGGTTCTGCTCAGTAATGCCAAGACCCATGCTGCAATCCTGTGAGGTTTTCAGCAGCATTTTCAGGAAAAGGTAGCAATGTTTCTGAACAGGCTGGAAAACCATTTCTCCAGAGTAACTGCAGGCCAGGCAGATGCCCATTTGAGTTCCTATCCAGCCATACTTCTCCAAGCTTTTCTGAACAAGACCAAAGCACATGAGCTGATATAATATATTCATATATGATTAGGGGGATTTTGTGTTTATGATTTGTGTCACTGCTGTAAAATTTAATTTCTCATTCAGTTTGACCCATTTCCTTATGAAGATCAGATGTTAATGCAGTACAGAAAACACTTTTTTTCTGTGTCTTTCACTTTTGTGGATGAGGCTTTTCCAGATGGTGTTTGTGAACAAGAAAATCAAATATACATGTATCTTTGCTACACTTACTGTTATTTCTGCCTTGGCTTTGTTGTGATGGTGGTTTTTTTCAACAAATGCAGGTATATTCTTAATAACAGACTGACATCTATTTGAAGGGTCAAAATAGAGAATTTTGAATGCTAACATATTTGAAGAAAATCCTGTATCTGGTAGGACTCCCTTTTGCTATGGGACAACAAATTACTTTTTTCTTCTGTTTGGAAAGATTTGTTGTGAATATTTCTCCTGTACTTTTTTTGTACTAACCTACTTTCTTGGAAGGAAAACTCCTGTTGCACACATTGGCTACCTCAAAAAGATTTTGGTTTTACTGGAAGTATTTTCTGGTTCCAGTTCTAATTAAATTAGGTTCCAGCCTAATTTTAGATCACTGGTAGTGTCTGAAGTGAATATGTATTTATTTTGTCCACATGTGGAATTCGTTTGTGATTTTCTCTCAGGTAAATTTCAAAGGCCCCCATTCCCGCAGAATGCTGAAATTAATCTCTTTTAGCACTAAAAATAGATGCCTTATTTCTATCAAGTTTGAGATCATACAGAAAATGCTGTTCCTTAAGTGTCATATTTCTCATGTCACTTACTTAGTCACATGTTTATGACACTCTTCTTGTGTCTCTTCTGAAATGAGACGTGGTATTTAGAATATTGCAGTTGGCAGCAAACTCTGAATCAGTCATGCAATTCACTAGCTGTTTTCTCATATAGGACAGATACGAGACCTTTGCAAATACTCTTTTACATGTTAACAAAGAAATTGGCCTTTAAAACAGTGATAAGGAAAGGAAGTGAGTTCAAAAATAGCTGAATAAAAATCAGCTGGGTGGTGTCATTTTCTAAAGGATTCCTGGATCCTTCTATGGTGTGGGATGCTTGAAATCCTAACATAGACCTTACTCATCTGAAACCATATTCAGTCTTCAGTCAGCAACAGCACCGCATTAGCAATCAGTGCCTGGCTTTCTGCAGTGGGGGAAGAGCTGGTTACCTCCTGTTCTTTGCCAGGTCTTGTGCTGAGAGTTAGGATGTTTTGGACCACCTGAGCCAGCTGAGCATTTATTTGTGCCACGTCAGGAATACTCTCCCTTACACTATTCTAGAAGAAAATGTAAAGCTGAGGTGACTCTTACTATGAAGTATTTTGAATTTTTATATATGTTGAACAGTACACAGGACAACAAACATCCAGCAAAGGGGAAGCCTGCCTTTTAGATCTGCTTTGTTTTCATCAGGCCCGTGGTGGCAATTAGTGTAATGGTGCTCTAAGCTCAGCAAGTATTTACTTGTGCCCAGGATGGACCGCAAAGGGAACTGGTATGGTAGATTGACTCTCTGAAGGAGAAAGGGATAAGAACTGTGCTGAGAGGAGAATTTAGGAAGTCTTTCCTTCAAAAGCAAAGAGGGTTTAGAGCATTAGCTTGGTGACTAACAGCCTAGCCTGACCCCTGGAAAAAAATACTGAATGCAGATAGGTCGTCTGCATGTTGTATATGGCTCACAGGGAAATTAACTGTCCTGGAGAAACCCCTTACTATCCAGCTGTTCTCATCATGGGACTTGCTTGATGTGTTGTCAGTTTGAAGCATTCTGATAGTTGCCATGAGGCCACATGGGCCACACTTGGGACTACATTGCCCTAGACCCACTTTTAGTTTAGCTCATGGCAAGGCATCCTGCTTTTCGGGAAAAGGTGTGTGGGTCAGGAAGAAGGGTCTCTCGTGAGACCCCACCTGGAGTACTGCATTCAGCTCTGGTTCCTCCAACACAAAAGGGATCTGGACATGTTGAAGCAAGTCCAGAAGAGGGCCACAAAGATGCTCCAAGGGCTGGAGCACCTCTGCTATGAAGAGAGTCTGAGAGAGTTGGGCTTGTTCAGCCTGGAGAAGTGAAGGCTCCTGGGAGACCTTAGAGCAGCTTCCGGTATGTAAAGGTGGCCTAACAAGAAGTCTGGAGAGGGGCTTATTACAAGGGCATGTAGGGCTAGGATGAGGGGGAATAGCTTTAATCTGAAAGAAGTGTAGATTTAGATTAGATATAAGGAAGAAGTTATTTACTGTGAGGGTGCTGAGGCACTGGAACAGGTTGCCCAGAGAAGCTGTGGCTGCCCCACCCATGCCAGTGTTTCAGGCCCGGTT
>NW_009935976.1:10666-23407 GCF_000696875.1 Nestor notabilis
ATGATCTTTAAGGTCCTTTCCAACCCAAAACATTCTGTGATTCTACGATTGATATTGTGGCTATGCAGCAATGAACAGAACCTATCAAAGTGGTGTAGCTGTGCAGCTCATGTCAGTTCAGGTTAAAGCGTTGACAGAAATGCTTGGGTCTCTTTGTATAGGCATTTGGAGATGGGCTTACAGCCTAACTCCTTCTTGCAGAAAAACACCTCCTACCCAAACCAGTCCCTCTCCAAGACCTGCGTTACTGACATCAATAACTAGAAATATTCATCATCTGAAGAGCAAGATGATGATTCAGATTTTTTACTCATTAGTTGAGGATCTTGTTGTCAACTGTTGGGAACCTTATCAGCTTTCTCTCTCAGTCATGCAGCCCACTTGTGTCAAAACCAAGGCTTTAATAGGGTGTTTTGCATTAAAATGGAGATAAACAGTGTGTTTGCTTGAAGCAGAGCAAGGCAGAATGAGCCAGATCCTCAGCTGATACACGTTTGTCACAGCTTTATAAAGATAATGAAGCTATACTAATTTACATTAGTTAAGAAACAGAGCTGCTGTGTCATAAAGACTCCTCTGCAGATCTTCTTCATGCTGATAAGGAGAGACACTGGTGACAACATTGTATTAGTCTGGCTGAGGTGGAGTTAATTCTCCCCATAGCAGCCCTCCTAGTCCTGTGTTTTGTATTGGTAGCTAGAAAGATGGTGATAACACATCAGTGTTCTGGCTACTGCTGATCAGTGCTCACATAGCATCAAAGCTGTCTCTCCAACAGTCCCCCACTTCACCCAGTAGACTGGGAGTAAGGAAAATCCTGGGAAGGGACATAGCCAGGACAGCTGACCCAAACTGACCAAAGGGATATTCCATACCATATGATATCTGCTTGGCAATGAAAGCTAGGAGAAAAGGCAGGGAGGGAGAGGGGGTGGTATTTGCTATTATGACATTTGTCTTCCATAGCCACCACTACGCATACTGAAGCCCCGCTTCCCAAGAAGTGCCTGCACATTGCCCATTGATAGGAAGTACAGAATAAATCTTTTGTTTTCCTTTGCTTCTGCATGTGGCCTTTTTTTTTCGTTTTCAAACTGCCTTTATCTTGACCCACAAGGTTTTTTGCCATGTTATTTCCTCCCCCTCTGTCCCCAGTCCTGCTGAGGAGGGGAGTGATAGAGCCGCTTGGTGGGCACCTGGCATCCAATCAGGGTCAACCCACCACAGTCATGCAGACCTGGCAGCTTCCAGCACATGCTTCAGATAGGTCATAAACAGCCTGAATCATGCTTCCACTGAAGATTGCTGATAGGCTTTTGGTACTCGTAGGCAAAGCTCCTCCACCTTACCTATCTTCTTGATTGTTAGGCAGTGGAGAGATTTTTCTCAGCTTTTCTGCCTCTCTTAATGCTCTTTCTCTCCCTGTCTCACTCATTTGACACAAATTTTCTTGTAAGTCCACCTGCTGAGGAGGAGTCATGTACCATTTACCTTATCTGCATATATCTCCAGCTGATATCACTCTGCCTTTTAAAGTGACAAAAGAAAATAATTTTCAGTAATTTGAATTTTGCATAAGTAATAAAGGTTGAAGGTATTCTTTATTCTTGTATTATTCCAAAAACACAGCCACTGGCCTTCAGGAGCCCACAGGGTGAGTCTACAGCACTGGGACTTCACCATTTGGGTCACAAGTATGCAAGTCCTGCTTGAATACCAGCTGAAACTCTCAAGTCCTTTTGCAGACATCACTGTTTAACTTGTGCAAACTGGTAGCAGAAGTGACAATAACCAAAGAGAAGTGTATTTGTCCCCCTGCTTCCCTTTGCTGGGAAGTTCATACAGTTTTCATGTCTTGTGACATTATTTTGTGTCCCTGTGGATGGCTGCCTAACCAACAGCCTGACAGCTGGGGGCAGTGGGAACAGAGACACTTGAGGCCCTGTAACAAGCAATACAAAGTAGTCAATGAAAAATTTAGCAGAAACACAGCATTTTCATTCTGTTCAGTAAGGCACATTGTATCCCTCCCAAACATAAATTCTTTTAAGAAATTCAATATTTTTTTAATGGAAATTTTATGTGAACCTCTGTGTGTGTGAGTACGATGAGCTGTATGAACTGCTTTTTCTTTCAGAATTCAGTGTGGAAAATTCCTGTAGCTGCAGGTACTTTTCTGTCTTTGAGTCAGAGTATCCACTGAGATGTAATATTCATTTCATTAGGCTCATCAGTGTAATGCTGTTCAGCTCCATTTAATGAAAACAGTAAATTAGCATGTGCAGTAGTTCTCTTTCACTAACTAATTGATATATGATTAAAGTTCCCATGTTACCAGCTAGTACATCTTCAAGGAGAGTAACTAGAAACAGTGTCTTAAGGGTTTTAAAAATACATGTTTTTAACGACAGCTCTAGCCAGTATATGCTATTTAAGAGATAAAAGCAAAATAATAAAAATTAAAAAAATTGGTCCTGCCTGATAACTAAATCTTGTCCAATTCATTTTCTACCCTGGGAATTCAAGTAGCTACTGTTCTTATACAGGAATGGTCTCTGAATACATGTTTCAACAGCATTACATATGTTAACCTAAGGATTATTATTCTGAAGTCTGCTCTCAAAGTTGGGGTTTTTTTGGTGGACTTTTAAGTCTTAATCATGTGCTTGCATCTAATTGAAGAAGTGCTCATACAACTGTCTCTGCTAATTGCTAGACAGGAAAGACTTGAATTGCTAGCTGTGTTCCAGGAAATTAAATGGAGAACAGCAGATTCTCATCTGATGTTAACCAGTTGCTTTGTTTAAAACCGAACTGGGTCGATTTGCATCAAAGGATGGAAAAGAAACCTAGCAAGGAAGCACTGAAGGACACTTCTGTCAATGGCAGAGGTACCACAGTGCTCCAGAAGCCCAGGACACTACGAGACCACAGCCAAGCACCTGCTTCCAAAGGAAACTTTGAATGACCAGTAAGGGGAATAAATTAAAATTCATAGATATCATCGGTATGGGCTTGTGGATGACTTCAGCCTTCCTAAAAAGTCAGCTACTGACTGCTTCTGTAGTTACATATGCCTACAAAACCTTCAGAGTGTAAAACTGGAGACAGATGAGAATGAAAATGCAAAAGGAACTGAAAATAATCCATTCAGCTGGAGGAAGTACGGAAAAGACTCCAAATATGATCTTGTGCATCTCCCAAGGCATCATATTTTTAAAAGGTAATGGATCACTGTGAAGAGAAAGCAGCTTTAGTGATGTTGTAGCCAAACCGATCTGCTCAAATTGCAAGAAATCTCTGACCAGGTGGTGCAGCATGCAAAGCACCCAAATACCATACAAGCTGTTCAAGGCACGAAATTGCTTTAAAACCACATTCCCCTTGGCTAGTAGGTCTGCAGCAGTGAGATGCTGCTTATCTGCCAGCAGTGAAAACCAGAGCTCGTAACAATTGTCTTCTGAGTTCATGTGTCCCAGGAAACACATTGTTTTTCCAAGACAGATGAGTTGCTGGCTTCATCCTGCTGCCCATCAGCAGCTACACAAATTTGTACAGTGCCAAACCACACAGCCCTTACAAGTGAGGTTTTTCATGGCAGGAAAACACAAGGGTTCTTGGCAAGGAAACCTGAAGACTGCTGCACTCGCTGCATTTGTTTAAATTGGGTTGGACTGCCATAGCACTGTGAAGAAATAGGCCCTGCAGCAGCTTCAGAGACCGAAAAATGTGGTAGATGGTTTTCATTTAACTAGAAGTGATTTCTCAAATTCAAAGGGTTTTTTATTAAACTGAACTTGATTTCTCCCAGTTATTTTTTCACAAGTATCTCACTGTTGCTATACTCCATATGCACAGACCAAAAATCCTGTCCCATACACAGATGAAGCAAATAAAGGAGAAATTACTATAAATGCAGAAAATTTTATTTATTATTTAACTGTAGGCTTGCTTATGGTTTTAGATTCTCGATTTTCTGGTCTGGGAAGTGGCTTATTGTGATAGCTGTCATAAGGTAGTGGTCTCCTATTGCATTTCTTCTTTATCATGTATTTTTGAAGTACATGTTATATATTTCTGAACTTAATTTATTAAAAAAAAAAAGTTAATAAAGGTATCCCCAAAGTTCTTGCATATTTTTTTAATCTTATAGTGTGGAATATAATCTATCATTTTCCTGCCAAGGTGGAATGTGCAGAAATGTAGTCTCTGCCACTGCTTTCCAGATATAGTTAATTTTTCTCTTTAGTTTAGATTATTGAAGAAGAATTTTATATTGTGGAGAACTATACTGATTTGACTTTAAGATGTAGACTTTTTGAGTACTGCATTGTGTTCAACTGTATCATTTATAGTTGTTGAGAGATAAATTGGGTATCTGAGTGATGCTTCCCATTGCTGAAGTTTAAAAGGTCTGTTTGTGAAGACTGATAAAAATGGCAAAGCATAAGACTGCTTCAGGTCATATATTGGCTTCTCTTCACAAGCTTCATGTTGAATTACCACTGAGCAAGAAGCTGTAACGACAATATCATAAAAGATTCATATTGTTCTGTATTTTTGGAAGAGCTCAATGATGTGGTGGTAAAAGATATGAAGGAAGATACTTTGTTATCTATGTTATGCCAGGTGATAAGTTTTCCTTTTGTTTCTGTCAGCCAAACTTCACTGCTCATGTTTGTATCCTGTTTCACTTGCAATTAAAATCTCTAAAAATTGTTAGATTGGCAGCAGCATTTCAGTTAATTTAGCAGACTTTACAGAACTGCTGGGTCAGTTGCCATGCAACTGCTGGGACAAAATAAAATATAGGCTTCCAATTATTTTTCTTAGCATTGTATTCAAAGTTAGCAAAGGCTTAACAAATTCCTCAAAGTCTTCTGTGATGAGACGGTGTCGTTGTACAAGCCCAACCAGTAACTCGGAACCATGCAGCTGCTCGCTCACTCCCCCCCATTTTTCCTCCCCCTTCTCCCAGAGGGATGGGGAGGAGAATCAGAAGAATGTAACTCCCATGGGTGGAAATAACAGCACTCCAGTAACTAAGGTGTAATACAACCCACTACTGCTACCCCCACCAATAATGATAAGGGAAATAACAAGGGGAGAGTACTCAACCGCCCACCACCCGCCGACTGATACCCAGCCTGACCCGAGCAGCGATCTGGGCTTTCCGGGTAACTCCCCCCAGTTTCTACACTGGGCATGATGTGCTGTGGTATGGAATACCCCTTTGGCCAGTTTGGGTCAGGTGTCCTGTCTCTGCTTCCTCCTGGCTTCCCCTCCTCCCTGGCAAAGCATGAGACTGAGAAAGTCCTTGGTCAGAGTAAACATTACTGAGCAACAACTAAAAACATCGGTGTTATCAGCGTTGTTCCCAGACTGAAAGTCAAAACCACAGCACTGCACCAGCTACTAAGAAGGAGAAAAAAATGACTGCTGTAGCTGAACCCAGGACAGATGGAAACTCTGGGATCTAGAGCTTCCCTGGAGTGATTTTCAGTGTTTCATCCCTACCCTTTGCAGACCTCTGGCCCCAGCCTGCATTGGCCTTGCCCTGGCTTTAAGCAAAATGTTTAATTATTTTTCTGGGTTAATTGTTGCTCTGGGACCAGTCAGGCAGCACTTAACCAATGCTGCAGCTAGCTAATGAAATAGTGGTAAACATGACCAAAACCTCACCACCTGTTTCCACCTAGCCACTGCAGTTTCCTGTTCTTTAAATTCAGTTTTTCACTTACTTTGAATACTGATGCAGAGCATGCTAGGAGTCTTCTGAGATCAAAAGCCACCACCACTTTCCAAAGAGCCCACCTCAGCAGAAACAGGCCTTCACCTGATTCACCTGGCTGGGAGCAAGATGATTAAAGGTGGTTTCATAGCAAAGCTATCCAGAAGTCATTAACTATGTACACATGCAAATATATATCAAAATATATGCACAAATGTACTTTATATCTAAAGGGATCAAGTCAGAAGAAGAAAATAAGGCATCATAACCACTCCAGGGCTCTGATTATAACTAGAAACTGCATGTAGCACAGCTGATATAAAACTATCCAATATATATTAGACCAGGTAGAAGGCTGACCTTTTTAACATTCCTTGGCAAACATCAAAGAGAAGTTAATCAGAGCCAGGAAGGATAGCCATGGTCATCCACCCATCTTCCTGACTCCCTCTATCCAGGGAAATGTCTAGCACCATTCCAGGTGGACAGTTGGGAGTGGTTGGGTTTGTAGGGCATGTACAAAACATGGCCACTTACTTGCCCTCCTTTTGGCAATGAACAGCCATTGAGGTGCAAGTTTATATCCTAAATCACTGCTCTCTGAAGACAGGATTCCCAGAGCTGACTCCTCCTTGTCAGGACACCCTCAGCCACCCAGTGGGGTGTGAGTCTGGGCTGTAACTTGGAGTCACTGCAGACAGGCTGCATTTGTGGATCCTTTAATGCCTGCACATCCCCCTCTTTTGAGAACTTCTAGGTGCCTTTCTGTCTTTTTTGTTTAATATTAAAACTGCTTTCAGAAAACTTTTAATAAAAAGGCCATAAGCTAGAACTTACTTTTTTTCTCTGTCTTTTTACTAAGTCATGTTTATGTATGAAGCAAATTATAATATTCAATAACTTTACAATCCTACAAGTTTTAATAAATATTTAAAACTGTTGCACTCTGTTTATAATATTTCCCATGCATTAGAAATGCAAGAGACTGTAAATTAAATTTATATCACATGTTTGAATATTGGATGTCAGTATACTCTAAAGTTATTTGGACTAAAACAAGGGAAATAAACTACCTAATACAAATACAGTGATTTGCCTTGACATAGTGTCTTGATTCACTGGCAGTTTATACAAGTACAGAAAAAAAGATGACACACATTTCAGATTGTTCAGGAAAGTTAACAATCAGGTCAAAGTTGTAATTTGCAAAGCTAAATTAAACTGATGGTAGACATGGAACAATACCATATTTCTTTTCCTTTTTTCCCTTTTGGCTTGTGTTTCATATTTTCTTGCATTATGTATCTCTTTTCTCTGAATACTGTAATGTAACCTACTCACATAGGTACTAGGTTACAATATATGTTTATTTCCATCCAGACTCTCACTCATACAAATGGTATTTCATTCACTTCAATTGTCTCTCCTTGGAAACAGAAATTAAAAGATCCTCTGGACAGTCTTCAAGGAGCATCCTTGTTACTGCTATCTCATGTTGATGAAAATTTTAGTCAATACAAATAACAGAAAAAAGAAAAAAAACAAAAGCACAATTTGTGATGCTTAAACTATATCCTTAATTTCCCTTCTGTTTCTTACTTATTTTAGCACTGTACCCAAAATAATATTGATAAGTACTTTCAAATGCAGGAAGGAAAAAGCATTGTTCAGCCTTGGCAGTTATGCATGTTCTTCAGTTTTCTCTTTCCAGGTCCTCACAATCAGCAATCAGGTAAGAAACTGGCAGTTTTGTTTCTTTGTTATTGCAACAGGGGCCCAGGGGAACAATGCTGATAACACCGATGTTTTTAGTTGTTGCTCAGTAATGTTTACTCTGACCAAGGACTTTTTCAGTCTCATGCTCTGCCAGGGAGGAGGGGAAGCCAGGAGGAAGCAGAGGCAGGACACCTGACCCAAACTGGCCAAAGGGGTATTCCATACCACAGCACATCATGCCCAGTATATAAACTGAGGGGAGTTACCTGGAAGGCCCAGATCGCTGCTCGGGTTGGGCTGGGTATCAGTCGGCGAGTGGTGAGCGGTTGAGTCCTCTCCCCTTGTTATTTCCCTTATCATTATTGGTGGTGGTAGCAGTAGTGGTTTGTATTACACCTTAGTTACTGGAGTGCTGTTATCTCAACCCATGGGAGTTACATTCTTCTGATTCTCCTCCCCATCCCTCTGGGAGCGAGGGAAGGAAGAGGTTGGGGGAGTGAGTGAGCGGCTGCGTGGTTCCAAGTTGCCAGCTGGGCTTAAACCACAACAATATCTCAAGCTGCCACATGGCTTTTGAGTAGCCTGCAGATTTTAAAACAAGTTATATGTTTGATGTGAAAAGAAAACATGCATTCTGTAGTGCTGCTTGCTGTGGCTTAAGCAGAAATGGAAATAAGAAGTAGGTGTGCTTGTGTAGTCAACTGCCATGCAGAGCCAGCATGTTTCTGCCATCACTGAAGGGGTAAGGAGGAACCATTCACCATCATCATTCATTTTCACACTCAGTCCACAAAGCACCTTTTGCAATCAGATTTGTAGTGAAGTAGGATACCACCACACTGGCCATCATGCTGTCGGGTGTGCAGAGGACATGGTACCAGTCAGCACTGGGTCTTCTGTTCCAGCTGAGCCTGCTGTTCACAGTGTACTGGCAGGAAAAGAAATAAAATCTGCCATGGGCAGTGCCAGAGTGATTGCAGCATTTGTAAGGCCAGAATAGGCCATTAGCTCAGCATATATTACCAAATTTTAGGCAGTTATTCTTATATTGAGAGTGGTGACTAACACCTGACTAAAATACAGCTGCAATGCTTCCTTAACTTATTCACACTAGCAAGAGTGCTCCAATTTCCTATTACATTCTTAGAGCTCTTAAAATCTGATTTCTGGTGCAAGTATTTTATGGAAAGTGAATCTTGATGTTAGACTCCAATACTCATTTAAAAGTTGATGATTCTTTAGCCATGCCAGCTGTGAAACCCATGCATCGGGCTATTGCTGGACACAGATGAAATGAGTTCATTAAAAAATATTGAACCAATAATTCACTGACATTTCTTGCTATATTTGCCTAGTTCTATTAGTTCCTAAATCTCTAAGACCTTTCTAAACACGTGGAGTGAGACTGAGAAAATAAAATGAATCTGTTGTAATGGAGACATTTGTCACTGGGGCAGATCAGCAAGCCTGAAGTTAAAGAACAGCCACTGGGAAATTGAGGACATTGCTGAACTAAGGTTAAAGCCTATGATCATGAGAATTTATAAGCTGAACCAGTCAAGAGCAGCTGACACCCCAGATCTCATCCAAGTCTGTTTGTTTGATCAGTGAACTGGAGCCATAATGACAGCTGAAGTACTGGCAGTCTGAAATAAAGAAATGCTGAACACTGGGAGTAATTCTTTCCTGAATAAATGCCATGGGAATGACTTAAAAAGTGTAGCTACTCAAAATACTCATCAGTCAGCTAAAGGTCAGAAGAAAGTATACTGAAGTCACTGTACATAAGTCCAGCCTTCAAACTTTAATAAGTACTTTGAAAAATGGAAAAGAAGAGGTATAATCAGAAATGGTGAACTGGAATGATGAAGGAAAAATGTTCTGTTGGTGTAAGCGAGCCAGTGTTGCTGATCGTTCTATACATGCATTTTTAGGCTTCTGCTAATTACAACATAAGTTGCATCTAGAGAAGCTGTTAATTACTCAAAAATTAGCCATTTTATCTGTCATTGTAAGAATATAGAACATGTTACATGTACATCAGTACTGACTACTCACGCATACTTGTATATATGGCTAAAATATTTTTTTCCTCTACTTCATATCTCTACTTCTATTTCTTCTTATTAGTTTTGGTCTTTTCAAGCGTATACGAAATAATATCCCAGCAGAGGTTGAGGAATCTGTACTAACACTTGCTTTTCAGGCATGGTGTCTCCCATTTAATAGATAGACATCTTCTTTTTCATGAAATATTTTTTATTCCCTAAGAAATATAGATAATAACTTCTAGTAATGTATAAATGGTTCATTGTCAACTTCATGCCTATAACAAAGCGATATCTTTTCATTCTAAGGAAAAAAGTAAATGTGCAAATCACAATACTATTACTGGTTGTGTAGAGTATAGCACTGTTTAGGAAATATTCATTCTACAGAGCCCAGTGCTCATGCTTTCACTAACAGAGGACAGCAGCAATACATATTCATAGCTGTACTCAGAACTGCTGCCATAGAGCTGCTGCCATCCACATTGACAGATAAGCATTTTTTTCTTGAAGTTCATAATTTTTATATTTGAAGGAGCAGAAGTGACAGAAATCAGGACTGCATTTATAGGATGGAAAAAACCTCCAAAATATGGCTGCTAGCAGTGAGCAAACACTGCCGTATTGCTTTAGTGATATCAGCATTAAATGAATGTGCACAACTGAGTTTTAAATTAAAGAAAACAGGCAATGGGGTAAAGTTTTCATGAGGTAAGGTGATAGGTAATAAGAAATTTTAGCAGGAGGTAAAACAGGTTATCTACTTTCCCCCTCTCCTCCCCCCTCCCCCAAAAGATTTTGAAACAAAAAGGCACATGGATCTGTGATTTAAAATCACAAGAGAAAGGATGTCATGTCCAGGTTGTTAAGTAGGAAATGAGAAATAAAGATAACAAGATAACAGGCTGAAAGGAACCGTAATTTCTAATTGTGGATTGTGCAAGTGAGGATGGTGAGACACTGGAACAGGTTGTCCAAAGAACTGGTAAATGCTCCATCCCTGGCAGTGTTCAAGGCCAGGCTGGACAGAGCCTTGGGCAACATGGTTTAGTGTGTGGTGTCCCTGCCCATGGCAGGGGGGTTGGAGCTAGATGATCTTAAGGTCCTTTCCAACCCTAACTGTTCTATGATTCTAAGTTGTGGGGTTTACTGGTTAAGACTAATAATATTTTTAAAATTATAGTTTATTTGGGTATAAATGCACCCAAAAGTGGTGCTTCTCCAGAACTGTAGATGCTCTTGTCCTTTTTCTGTATGGTTTTATGACCAAAAATAATAACACTAAATATCCACTTTAACATAGGGACAGAGGCACAGGAACCCTGATGACAATCCCCCATTTCAGGAACTTCATCCATGGATTTTCTTCACCTGATTTGATGAGAGAAGGTTTGATTCAATGCAGTAGCCTAAAGGGTAAGAGATGGGTCTGCGCAGAGGGGAGAGAGATCCAGAGCAGCCCCACTTCTCCATCTCTGTCTTCCTTCTCCATCCGTTTTCCAGGAATACCTTGCTAGCCCAGTCCTTGAAGTTTTTTGTATTCTTTAGAAAGAGGCCCCAGATTTTCTTTCATCTATTAAACTGTTCACTGTGCTTTTAAATGTATGATGGAGCGCCAAAAAATACACAGCTACTGCCTTCTCTTGAGAGGAAATAGAAAATTGACCTATCCCAGCTCTGTCAAATGAACATGAAAAAAATACGAAAAAGAAACAGCAATGGTGAGAGTTGAAAATGTGACAGGTTGGGAGACAGGGCACAGCCGCCATCCCTGCTCTGTGCTACTCCTAGGCACTTCCTACTGCAGCCAACAGGACAGCTCGGCAAGTGGATTTGGGAAATGTCATGTAAGCTTTTTCCTTGATGAGCATAAAGGGTGCCTCTACCTTTCAAAGGTTACATTTGATGAATTAAAATACCCTTCAAACACAGAGCAGTGTTTGCAGACCATTCTCAGCTCTTATTTCCTCTCAACTTTCATACCTCTTTTGATGATAAAGTATTATGTTTTTACAAGAGTATAAGAAACTTTGCAATTGAAAAGTGCCTTTTAGACAATTGTAACATGTCCAGAACGTAGTCTGTGTCCTTTCTTTCAACTATTTATTCATTCATTCAGGAGCTCATTCCACCGTCTTTTTAAAGAACTAAGTCGCTCTATTTCAGTGAGTCACTTGGAATTTATTCCATGTTTACTCTACTGTGTATGAAAAATTGATTAGGTTACTTTAGACTGTGGGTTAAATTAAAACTCACAAATTCTTACTTGGAATTTCATACTGTAAAGCTGAATTTTATCTGTGTAATACATTCACCAGTAACATGTTTGATTAACTTATTTGATAGAGTATGTACATTCACTTAGAGCTACTTAGCCTTCACAGTGCTGGGAAGAAAAGGACACATAAAGGTTATGTTTCGGTTTACCTATTTAATACAAATATTTTAGCCTATGAAATTGACTATTCTCTGGAAGGTACTTTTTTTTTTTTTGTTTGCTATCAATGGATAACAATATCTATGTGGAAAACATTTACATTAGGTAGATAAATCCTGTCTTGGTACCTAAATATGAGAGAGCAGTTCTGTTCCTGGTCTGGTAATCTCTGAAGCATTTAAGATCACTTGTGGCCTTTCAATGTATAAAGGGGACTTATAAGAAAGGTAGAGAGACTTTTTACCAAAGCCTATAGTGACAGAACAAGGGGCAATGGTTTTAAACTCAAGGAAGGTGGGCTTAGGTTGGATATAGGGAATATTTTTTTATTATGAAGGTGGTGAGGTGCTGGCACAGGTTGCCCAGGGAAGCTTGGGATGCCCCATCCCTGGCAATGTTCAAGGCCAGGTTGGATGGGGCTTTGAGCAACCTGGTCTAGTGGAAAGTGTCCATGCTCATGGCAGGGGCTTGGACTAGATGATCTTTAAAGGTCCCTTCCAACCCAAACCATTCAATGATTCTATGGTCATGTGTTTTATGGTCATGTGGATGCTCCACTTGGTGCTGTAGCTTTCCCTAGATCCCCAGGAAGAGGCATTAGTGCCTGCAGAGAGGTGCCAACTGAGGGTAGGAACTGAGGAAGTGTGGAAGTGAGACTCTATTGTGGTCCTAGAAGGAATAAGGGGACATTTGGTGATGCAGTACCTGCAGAAGTAAGCATACCCCTTCCGCCAGCTGCACATCTGGAAGGGTCACCCCTTTCACACCACCTTTTGCCAGAAAAGACCTTCCAGGATGAGGTGACACTG